>NW_009935866.1:0-79102 GCF_000696875.1 Nestor notabilis | reverse complement strand
CTGCTGTAGCTGAACCCAGGACACTGCTCCACAGTATGGTCCTCATGTTGATTGGTAGCCTATCTATGTGTAGATGAGAGCTTGGCATTTTAACCTTGCACAGCAGAGACATGGCATCTGAACCTGGGGTGCGAGGAGCTCTCCGTACTTTGCTTCATCTATAGCTGTTCTCATATGCTGGAACACGAGCTTCTGCTCCCTAAACCAAACTTTTATTTGCTTGTTTGACAGGCCCATAACAGCTGAATTTGTGAGTGATTTAAGGATTACTGGAAATGTAGTATTTAGAAGTATACTCTCTGCCGGAGGCAAAATGCTGAACTGACACTAATGAGGGGGCATGTATGGCAGGAGAGGAGGAAGTGGGAGTTCCTGTTTGGTAATTTTTTCACTGTTCTTTTACTAATGTGAATCTTGGCTAACTACAGCTAATCTGGTATTTCTGGACTCATGAAAAATAATTACCTACTCTGTTCTTGCACTGTGAGCTAGGGAATTAACAATACTCTCTACCCAATACCTGAAACTACCAGGTGTTATTTCCAGCATGCAACCACAAACTTGCGTTAAGAAGTGCAGTTTGTAGCCTGGTATTAGTTTCCTGTGCTAGGTGCAGGGGTGTGTGGATGTCAAGTGGTCTTAGACCCAATGTTGTTGCAAATTTTTTTCCTACATGCCTTAAAAAGGAATGCTTCTGTGTATCAGCAGGGGTAAATCTCCAAGAGATGTGCTTGATTAATTCTGCTAGGCTAAAACTAAGTATTTAGGAGGTAACTTTCTGCAGTAAAGCATTTAGGCACTTAGCAGAGCTACAAGTGGAGAAGACTATTAGCGGGCTGGGTCATGCTGTCATACATGCAAATATCACCTGGTGTGTCCTTCTCCTATAAAGGTCTGATTAAAATGTTTGTGCTTTCTCTTGTGCAAACTCAGCTTGAATGGAGTGACTGCATGCCCATAACCATCGTCTGATTTTTGCCTAGTAGGGTGGCTGATGGGAAGGTGATTAAAAAAGTCTTTCAAGTTAGAGCAATCACAGAGGTTCTTGCCTACGGTGTATAGGGTAGAAGATGGCTATGAATGAGGGGGCACATGCAGAAAAGACAGACGTGTATCTGTGTGCCATCATCTTTTCTGCGCCTTCCCTCCCAAACTGTCCCTTGCAAAGCAAAGCTCTGGTTTCTTGCTCTATTATGGAGACGGTCATAGCCTCCAGTCGTTTATTCTAGGTCAAGCAAATGGATGTAACATGGTGACACAAACAACATCAGAATTTAAATTGGACTGTGTAAGTCCCATTGTAATGGACAAATTGTAGAAATGAGTGAGTTAAGTGCTAATCCTGCCATTGAAGGCTGTGTTTTAACCAGCCTGGTTCAATTTTCCAAGTGGAGATTTGGGGGTCTGATAACCAATGCTTCAGCCTCTCAATCTGAGCTATCTGCAGGGAAGGGATTGTTTTTAGAGCATTTTCTTAGTTGAATCTAAACGGTCCCTGACAGCTTTGTGGCTGAGATGCTCAGGTGCACAAAAGGGATAAAAGCCTTCATGCGCCCTACAGTTCCCAGCGTTTAACAGCAGCCTTCAGCTATTGTGAGTGGTATTATTCCATACTGATTCTGTGATTTCTGTGCAGGAGGATTTCGTCTGTTTAAAGAGGTCACACATGAATATTAATTGTCTTTACAGCAAAGACACACATGGCATTTACAATGTGCTCCTTGATTTTCATGTGTGATTTTTTTTTTTCTACTAATTTGTAGTAATTTAAAGATTGCCTACCAATTAAGTGTATCTTATAATAAGGCAAGATTTTTTTTTAAAATACACTTTGAACTCTTCAGAGAAAATATACTTAGATGTATCTCTTGATACAGAGTTTCTCTTCATTTCTACTATTTAACTGACAATGCATTATCACTTTGAGTTTCTGTTGCTAACCTTCTTAAACTGTCATGCCTCTGTAAGGTACTAGGTCTGTGAAACAAGATACGATGTTCCAGAAGATAAAATTGGAGGCTAATTCAGCATACGTTTCTCTAAAATGAGGTGTACTTATGCAAGAGTTCACTATGAATTAGGAAAAAAATTTAGGAAAATAAAATTCTCGTGGAAAAATAGAAACCTTATATCTGAGTGGGCTGCCAATTTATATTTGCAGATATGTTATTTAAATAATAGTTTGTGTAAATAATAAGGTTATAATGTTTTATTAGGTACCAATTTAACTCTACAGGGTAGATGCATTTCTGTGTGGCAAAAGCAATTTCTCCCATTCCATAAGGCTTGTCAAAATTTCCATGCATCTTTCATACTTGGAAGAGATTGAGGTCTATCTAAGATTCCTATCCCGGAATAGAGAAATACAGATGTAGCAGATGTTTTGGCTGGTGGTGAGAGTGTTTGTTTTAATCAGCAACTTGAACTTCCAGTTAAGATAAACTATTTTCTACAATTCTGCTTTTTTTCAACCAAATGTGTGGACCTATATTGTAAGTTCTAGCCTATTACATTCTTCACTCAACAAGCTACAACTCTACAGTGCCATTCTTGGGTGTCAGGCACATGCAAATGAGGGGTATTATTTTGTTGTTTATTCATTACAACCAACTTTCCCATGCTTACAAAAATGTGTTTTCCTTTGGCTCTTCATAATGGCAGCAAAACCTGTTTGACTGTAGCACACAAGGCTCTCCACTGGGAGACCTGAGGATGCAGATATGACAGTGCTGCATTGCTTTTCCTCGCTGTGCAGAGCAAAAGGTCTTCTGTGATTTCCTTGTGGCTATGCTGAATTCTGGCAAAGCAGAGATGCTAGTCTGACATGCTGTGTAAATCATCTGCAGGTTGCTAGCAGCCTGTGGAGTCTGCTCCACAAATGTGATATCTGGTTTTGCTCTATTTCAGTGGATGAGTTGTTCTTCCTGCCTGTAACTGTAATACTTGCATGATTCTATTTTCATAGAATCCTAGAATGGTTTGGGTTGAAAGGGACCTGAAAGATCATGTAGTTCCAACCCCCTGCCATGGGTAGGGACAAGTTATTTTAATGACTGCTGTGCAGGGAGAAGGACTTGGGCTTTATGTGAGCAGTGCTTTAAGAAAAAAAAAAAAGTCTCCAGCACTTGAATAATTCCTTTTTATGATGAGGAAAGACTAATTGACTAATTTTGATGCCATTAGAGTCCCTGAACTTCCACACATTGCCTGTCTTTAGATTAAATGACTTCAAATCAGTCACACAAATATTGGAGCTGCTCTTGGATACTTCCAAGCAGGTTCAGTGCTTGGGACACAATTAATTTGTATTGTAACCATCTGTGATATCACAGGGCCAGGGTGTGAGGCAGGGATGCCTCACACTAGACCGTCTCATCCAAGGCTCTGTCCAACGTGGCCTTCAACACCTTTGAAGCTGAAATACACAGAGGAAAACAGCTTTCTGTGAATTACTGTTTCATTTTTCATTTGTTGCCTGAGGGGCACAGCATCGAGAGATTATCACTGTTTTAATGGCATTTGGATAAGTTTTTTTCAGATTTGGGCTGGTGTGAATCCCACTGAACTTGTTGGGGATCATTTGATTCACTTCATGGTTTTTTTCACTCACACCTCTAAAAGGTCAGCTCTCTTAATTACTATTACTGTTTGTTACTAGTTATTATTGTTTCATATGTCCCTGCATCTGCTATCCAAGTTATTCTAATACCAATATTGCTGAGGCACAGGGATTTGGCAAGTGTGTCAGTACCTTACTGCCAGCCTGAAATGTGGGAGGGCTGAAGGAGTTGAGGTATGTATAGCTGTAATGATATTAGAAAGAAGCTCTTCCCTGTGAGGGTGGTGAGGCCCTGGAACAGGTTGTCCAGAGAAGCTCTGGGTGCCCCATTCCTAGAAATGTTCCAGGCTGGGTTGGACAGGTCATGTTTAAGAACACCAGCTGGATATTAAAAAGGTACAAGCTAATTTTTACAGATAATAATGAAGCATATCCAGCTGTTGTTCTTGACTCCAGCCTGCTGTCGCAAACCACTCCAAATGTCACTGGGTTGTGCTAAATATCTCTGCTTTGAGTTTACAAGGTGAGACCAGACTTATTTTCCGATTTACTTCTGGTTAGGGAAGCTGCAGAGACCTAGCAGGTTGGCTGTGGTGAGCTAACTGCTCATCACTGGATAACTTAATTGCTGGAGATGTGGAATCTGTATTAGCTTCCAATTTAAAAAAATTGTGTTCACTTCAATTTGTGATGCTCCTTTCTGTTGAGAAGCATGAGTGTCAAGTTAGCATATACTGTCAGAGGTGTTTAAAAATAAACCTAAGAGTAGACACTGTGCTGGTCTCAGTGGAAATTTTTTAAAACCTGAAAGGATCTTAAAAGGCAGAGAGCTCTTGAACCATCTTTCCCCCCAAAATAGATTTGTGATTTCAGGTCTGTAGCTGGTGAGCTGGTGGACATAAAACTGTGCCTGCTGTCCTGCTGTTGTCATGAAACTTAGACTGATGGCCAGTGAGGGGGGGCTGTCTGCCTTCTGCTCTTGTCAGGTCATGCAGGACTCCTGCAGACAGCGTATCGTATCGTGCATCTTGGGATGCTTTCCAAGATGATTATCCCAAAAGTACCATGGTGGTGTGAAATGGCACTGAATTGAAAGATGAAAAAGTTACACAGCAGTGCCAAACAGCACAGCTGATCTTTATGGTGCTCTTTCCTAGGGTAAGAAAAAGAAAACGTTTATTCTGGGTAGGCCACTGTGGGGGTGAGTGATTAATTGCTGTTGTGTTCTGCTCCATCCAAATGACTAACTTCTGTTTACTTTCTCACATTTCATCCAAGGAAAAGTTGATATCGTTATCATTTGAGCCACTAAGTTAAATACTGTCTTAACGGTGTGCTAACCCTTGTCAGATAGATGGCTATTCCCATTTTGTTCTAGGGAAAACTGGGGCAGAGTGAGACTAAGCAGTTCAGTCTGTTGTGAATCAAGGTAGTGATGGAAAATTTGAGTTCTATTTATTGAATTAAACGTTTTCCTGCATTCATGCAACCTAGTTCCTGCTGCATAGAAGCCAATTCCCTGTTATTTTCCATTATCTCCCATAAAAATGAACTCTCAGCATTTATCTTTGCTATGCCTGTAACATAAAGCAACCATATTTCAGAAACAATAAATAGAGTAGATAGAATGAATAGTTAGAGAAGTGGCAGGAGCTGTTAGGTGTGTGTTAAAGGGTCTGTAAGTGGTTTGTGCCACAGGCAAGGGTAAAATGTGCGTTTGACTGAAGGACAATGATGTGGTTTCACAGTGACCACCTAGATCTTAAAAAATCTTAAAAAATCTTTCATTCCATGCAAGACTGAAAATAGAACCTTCTAAGTGCCTTAAAAAAAAAAAAACTAAACAAAACAGTGTAAAAAAAATGTCATTCTTGGTCAAAGACTGGGTTTATCTTTAGAACAGAGCTGCTTGTAAATTATACCTGACACATCAGGAATATTCCTGTCAACCTGTAGAGATCTGCAAGTGTCCCACTTGTGGCAAAAATCAAAAGTGGGTAGCTCACTGGGGAAGCTGAGAGGATGCCAGAAGATGGATTGCCTGCCTGCGTGTGTGCTGAAATTAAAGGCTGGCCTGGAGCCTGCTGGAAGATACTGGCATGGCAAAGGCACCAGTGGGGTTGGTGAGCTGCGGTATGGTGTTGCAAGACCCCACTGCAAGGTCAGTAACTGTTTGCATTGCTGTTTCCCTGTTGGTGGTTTATTGCTTATTTCTAGCTTCACTGGTGTGCTACCCAAGGTATTGCAGTAACCTTCAGAGAGGGCTCTGTAGTTTGTTTGGTACTCTGCTGTCTTGTGGCTCAGCAAAACTGACATTCCAAAGCTGCTCCTTCGGTGCCTGCAAAGATCACTGCAACCACTCCTGGGGAAGTGCTTTGGCTTAACACACAGGTTGCTTTAACAAAGGAGGCAACATGGCAAAGAAAATGAGCAGAGGGCACAAAAGACAAAATCCATCAGAGAAATGTCAGGCACATGACAAAGGGGAGGGAAAGCTGGAGAATAGTGTTATTTCTAAAACACAGCTATAAGTGACCTTTAAATGTTTGTAGCAGTCCAAAGAAAAGCAAAAGGAATGTGTAAAAGGCTTTATTTAGCTAACTTTAGGTCACAGAAGACAGCAAAAATGAAGTTGTGCAAAATAAAAGATCCACCTTTATAAACAAAAGTTTAAAGAAAAATTGGTCACAGGGGTTTTGAACAATAACATCTCATTTAGTTCAAAACATTAGAGGTTGTAGTTCTATTCCAAACAAAAGGAGAATTTAAGTACATCACAGAAAGTATCAATTCCTGAGGAGTTTGTTTGGGTTTTTTTTTTTTTCAGTAAGAATAGGGTATATCAAATCCTGTATAATGTATATGTTTCATCCTACTTGAGGTATCTCAAGTTCTCATTTCTTTATCACTTTGGTATGTAGGCAATGCCTTTACTACTTTGATTTCAAGCATTAGCTCTCACCTGCTGTGAGCTAAATTAATTTAAGGTATGAATGTAAAATTTTCAGCTAGACTCGGTTCATGTGTCCAGTGTAACTCGTAGCCTTAACTATAGCCTAAGTGAATTTACAGGGGTCTTTGAGGGCTGAGTGCCTTTTCCCAAAGTCTTTTTGTTTTGAGTTTGATCTCCAAAAATGAAGGTTTCTGAGGTCCTCTGCAAACTAGTGGACTTTATTTTCAACCTTATGAGTGCCAGGGTTGGTGTGAATACTTCTCCCCCTGGTTAACCAGGCAGACTAGGTCTCAGAGCCTGCTCTTAGAGCACCAGAAAGGTAAGATAACATGCTGACATTCTGCAGGGTTACCCAACACCTGCCTAGAAAACCCCAGTGGAGTAGTGAGTATTCACTACTGTGTGAAGATGGTTATCTAGGCAGTAATTGCAAAAACAGCCAAAGACTGGTGCTCCCTGTACAGCAAAAGTAGAAAAGTAGAAGTGGGTGGTGATTAGTTTAAGCAACAGGAGTGTCAATAAAAATGCATTAGAGATTGCTTGTCTTGTTCACTTAACTCTTTTGTTGCTGTGTTGTCAACTACTGCATCCTAGAAGAGTCAGGGATTGGAGAATCTTGAGTGAACATCACAGCATCAGAAATTAGCCAGTAAAATGGCCTTTTGTTACATGGAATACTTTTGCCTCCAGAGAAATATGTACAAATGTTTACAACAGTGTGGTCCTTGGCAATGTAAAGTATGTGAAGAGAAAATCTGTCCCCTTTCAGGGATTCAATTAAATGACTGCAAAGCAGTTGACAGTTCATCATCTTCTCTGTCAAAATGTCATGCCAAGGCTGCTACTCCCTTCCTCTGCATCACATTTGTGGTGTGGACTGCTGTGGAGGGCATCTGCATTAGCCTTATGAGCAGGAGTGGATTTTCTAATAATGCCATCCTGTAGAGGCAGGGTGCCTCTACAGCCTCTATTTTTAGCAGCATGAAGTGTGATATGGGGTTTATAATTTTACAGAACTATTACAAATAAAAAACAAGCTTTCTGAAGCTGAGACTTGCTTGGAGAGAAAAAATCATTAGGTTTCTCTTGGAAAGATGAATGTGTAGTTTTGAGGAACCATATCTATGTCCCAGAATAGTTAGCAGCTGCTGTAATAATTCTTGTGAGGTTATAAAGAAAGTGACAGGATTTCTGGGGTTTGTTTTGGTAGGAGTCCAAAAATGAAGAAAATTGGGCTTCAGGCATCAGATTCATCACTGGGGCTGGAAATGAAGGAAAGTCAGTGCAGCCTTGAAGCTTTGCTCTGTGTAATAGCAGGAGAAAGTCTTGCAACTGCCAGTCTTGCTTCCACCAAAAAGGGAAAACTAATCCTCAGCTGCAGTTGGTCCTGGGTCAGAGGAACATCCTGGTCTGGTAACATCTTTGACAGATACTGTTTTGGCATAGCTACAGGTCAATGCATGCTCCTCTATGTTGGTTCACATAGTCTCAGTCTTCATACTGTTTACCTGAAATCATAAAGATGATCCCTGTTGTTGGAGTGAAATGGGGAGTGAGAACGGTTATAGCTTCCTTAAAGCTTCTTTTGCCTATAGGGCTGATGTCCCTCATGCTAGACTAGTGCTTGTATTCTTCAGATTTCATAGGTGTCCATCACTATAGAATGAAGCACAAATACCTCCCCTACCTGAACAAAACAAGTTGCTTTTTTTCACCTAAAATAGCCTAACTGGAAGAAATGGAGCATAAAATATTGTATTGCACGGTTATAGCTTCCTTAAAGCTTCTTTTGCCTATAGGGCTGATGTCCCTCATGCTAGACTAGTGCTTGTATTCTTCAGATTTCATAGGTGTCCATCACTATAGAATGAAGCACAAATACCTCCCCTACCTGAACAAAACAAGTTGCTTTTTTCACCTAAAACAGCCTAACTGGAAGAAATGGAGCATAAAATACTGTATTGCAGGTGGCAATGGTGAAATGATAAAAAAGAAACTGAAAATAATTGTATAGTTACTCTTGTTGCTGTCTTTTTTCCCCTTCTTTCCCAGAAGGAAAAATGATTCAGAGTAATTTGAGATGGAAGCTTTGAGCCTTAGCAGCGTCAATTCTCCATGACTGAGGGGACATAGTGCTTAATCTACCTACTTGGTCTATGTGAGTAACAGGCATTTTTTATTTTTGTATTTTTAGTGAGCACATGTAAGTGATACCAGGTTTCCAGAGAAGCCTAAGTTATACGAATACTCTCGGAAGCTTTGTTTTCTCTTCTAAACTCTCTGCACAAAACAGGAGAGGGAAAGCAGTAAAGCTGGCAAACTGTCAATGGATGTGTCTGTGCAGGGAGTCTAAATTCATGCTCTGCCTTTCGGAATGCCTGCACCCCAGCTGGCAGCAAAATGGGGTAGAAGAGAAGCTGTGGGTTCCCTGTATCTTTACAAGCAAGTAAATCTTATAATCAATCATATCTCTACTGGTTAGTCTGCTTTGCCCAATGTTTGTGCTGTCTGCTCAGCAGCAGTGCAGCCTTTGGATGTGTCCTCCCAGGGTACCTTGGTGTTCATTTGAGGAACATGGGGAAACATCTAATGACCATCTGGATGTGGGTGAGGAAGATGAGGTTGATCTTCTGATAACAGAAACTTCTAGGACAGAGTGTAAATGTTGGAGTGAATTGATCCTTGTATAAATTAATCCTAACACATAGACTCTACCTGATGTTGGTTGGCTTTGACTCTGAATTTGTGGATCAACAGCAAAACTCACCAAGGTTTCATATTTGCATATCATTGTGTGACTTCTTTAGGATTCCCCTGAAGTCCTGGGTATTAACATCTGTAAGGAAGATGTTATTCAATGAGAGAAACTGCTGCTTTTTACTCCTGTACTCTCTTGTAATACCCCAAGTTTTGTGTAATGCCAGAAGCTGTGAATTAGTCTTAGTTGAACTATTCACTGTGACTGCTGCGACTTTTGTACTTGGAAAGGCCCAAGGATAAATGGACCATGGAACAAACTATGTACCAAATGCAGCTTTCTCTTTTAAAAACTTGGGAAGCTGCATTCTTTGATTCCCTCTGCATGTTTCTGTTCCAGGACTAGGAAGCACTCTCATACTGTCTCAGGAATCCATTTGGCACTTACTGTGAGCAATAAAATCAAATCTGAATCAAAGGAAAAAGTAAACATGGACAAGGACATCCTGTTTAGGTGTCAGACCAGAGGCAGTCATAACAATTCTGACTGAAATAGGGCTTTATTAGAATTTGGTCAGTTGACATAAAAACATGTTGCTAGAATGTCTATGTTCTGAAGTCCCTGTTGAAAGCAGCAAGACTTGGGCAGAAGTGACCCTGGCCATGGAGCACTTGGACTGTGTGGGCTGGCAGAGAAATTTCTCTGGAAAATACCATGAATAATCTTATTTTTGTAAATCTGCTTTGGCACCATATATGCATGCATTATGACAATTACAGAATGATGCATTACATGCTTCAAGCGCTTTGAGAAGGCTTTTCTTAGTCATATGACTATATGCATTTGTTTGAATCTTGTCAGTTTTATATTTGATCATCTCTAATGACAGTAAGTTTCACATGTTAATTGAATTCTTAAGCAGTTTTTTGTTTTCCCCAGGAAAAATATCTGATCTCATACATTCCCAGAAGATGCAAAGCTTTGAAATGTCTGAGTCCAATGTGGAATTTATTTTATGACAAAACAGAAGATACTTACAGATGAAAAATAAATACCAAGAATAAGTCATGCATTTTTCATTTTGAGTCTGAGGGCCAGAGAGCTGAAATGTCTAAATACTTAAGATAAGCCATCTGGTACCCAGAAAAGCTTGGTATGGGGGTGTGTGTGTGTGTGCGCGCGCTTGGGTCATGGCTGAAGCATCATGATGCCACAGGGATCTGTGCTTGGTGAGAGTTAGTTTAGAAGCAGAGGGTCCTGCAAGAATGGAGCTCCTCTGCCCTGAGGATGTGCCTCATTTGACATGCGGAGCTGTGGGGATTGGTTGGGTGATCTTATATTCAGCTATGATGGCTTTTTGCAAGGATGGGAAGAGCCTATTTGTATAGTGTATGTTGTGCTGGATCCCCAGAGCACCTCTTTTTCTTCATTTACTATGTAGCTAAAATTCTCATTGCAAAGGCTATCATGACTATCCACTGTTGCCAGCAGAAATGAGTTCAGTTTTTTGAGGGACACTAGGCTCTATGTGATTCAAGCCTGTAAACCAAGATGGGGCAAGAGGAGTGTGTGTGTGGAAAGTAAACCACTGATCCTCAGGTAATTGCTCTGTGAGACAGAAGAATATTTTATCTTCCCAGTTCATATCTTTTTAATATCCTTAATGAAACAGTTTCAGCTAGTTGTATATAATGTTTCTTATTTTGCTGCAAATGGCAGCAGCTGTCATTTGTCTCAGCTTAGTGAACTGTCTCAGCTTAGTGATCAGAGTTATTTGCTCTACATTGGGAGTAATGATCAACATCATGTGATCCTCCAAAAAACATGTAGAAAGAAAATCATAATATGCTAACGTACACAAGAGTATTGGGTAGTGCATCCCTGAACTGAGCTAGTTGCTCTTCAAAAGCTCTCAGATCATCACCTCTGAATGTATTGTTTTGCTTCTACTTCACTACATGGGCATTGTTTATATGGGTGCCCATCCACTAGCAAGTGGAACTGACACCATCAGCTCTGAATTGATGTTAAATAAAGATATAAAAAAATCTTAGAGGTTAATAGATTTGTGTGCTTTTCAGTGTAGTGAATTTGCATTTTGTCTGCATCTGGAAGCAGATGCACTTTTCTTTCACTCTTCCTTTGGTTTATTGAGCCTGCTTCCTTTTGCCAATAACATTTGGTCTACTTGAACAGCCTGCATGTTAGCAGACTTTTGTTTTCACGCTTTTTCTTGCTTTCTGCTCTTGCAGAAAGCTTGCCATTTTACAAATTGTTCTTCATCAGAGATAATGTGTCTGTCTGAAATAGAATCACTTTTCCCTTTACTTGTTCCCAGAAAGTGACCAAAACACCTGCAGATGCTGGTGGGTTTTAAAAAAGGCAAATCAAATGTTGTCTTGGCCTGAAGGCTATTCAATTAACTTTTCCTGCTGGGAATTATTAGACCTGAGGCTGTGCTGTTGGGAGGGATCACTTTTTAACATCAACACTAAATGAATTAGGACTATAGTAACAGAAAAACTTACCAGAACTTGAGAGGCAACAGCAAAACACTGCAAGTTTAAATAAATATCATACGGATGTTTATGCATGGTACTCACTTTGGAGCACCATGATGTTTTGTTGTGAAAAATACATTTAAATGAGAATATCTTAAAATGTAGAAGTTATCAAATACATCAGCATTTGCCAAAGGAATGCCAACTTAAGCATGGTATTAAAAGCAGGAATTTTTGATGCTTGCTTGTTTTATTTTTCTAAAATTTACCTCTCCCTTAACACAAAGTCTCTGAATCCTTCCCTTATACTGTTAAGCCTGTTCCTGGATAATGAGCAAGAAGATCCTTGGTGCTTGCTTCCCACCTGAAGGGCTCCTTGAACCCTGGTCAAACAAGAGGCAGCCACAGCCGAGCAATGTTACTCTGTTTAATAGCCAAAACTGACATTTGAAGGATAAAATGTTTGGAGAACATGAAAAACAAATTCAGTGGATTATATTTCAATTCTATATTCATGTAATGTTTTTAGAACTATTACTGTAGGCTGAATCCCAAGCTCTTCTCTGCTGAAACCATTAAACACATCAAACTCATGTATGTTTTTATTTGAATCTTTATTCAATAAAATTATGGGTAAACTGTGTTTGGTTTTTTGGCAGTTTTTTTTTGTTGTGGGTTTTTTTTTTGTTGTTGTTTTTAAAAAAAGTGAACAATATTTGCTTAGTCAATGTTTTTAACCAACACTCTACCAGTAAACTCTTCTGCAAGACAACGGTGCACATACTGTCTTCAGTTTTATCTGAAGGATGTATCTGGAGTTTGAATTCAATGTGTGACCACATTGAGGTGGTGGGGATTTTTTTGGGTTTGTTTTGTTTGGGTTTTTTTTTGTGGTGTGTGTGTTTGTGTGTGGGTTTTTTGTTTCGTTTTGGGTTTTTTTGTTTTGGTTTTTTTGTTTTGTTTTGGTTGTGGGTTTTTTGTTTGTGGCTTTTTTTGTTGTTGGGTTTTTTTTTTGTTTGTTTGTTTTTTTGTTTTTAAGCAATCTCCCTCTCTGGTGTGGTGCTGCTAAGGAAGAGGCAAGGTTTGGAGTGATGCTTGCATGGTGTATAGTGTGTCCTCCTGCTGGTACACCTGCACGTGGAGCTGAGTATGGCTTTTCCATCACACCCTAATGAAAGTTATACACACCAGAATTTGAGCACTTCTAAAAATGCACAAAAGGAATATGTTGTAATCTATTGTGCTTTGCCTATAAAACCTTTCAGTTTAACTTTCCTTTTCTGCTTTAGTAAGTCACTTGCTTTTATGCAGTGCTTTCCTTCTTTGTGTATAACTTTATTGTCTTTCTTTCCTGAGGCCTGCTCCAATTCAAATATTTCATTGCTTTCCAGATCTTTCCTTCTTTGGTTTCTTTTGTTTGTGGTTTGATTTTACTCAAGTTAGTTTCTGGCACTCTGAAAACTAAGATCAGCAGCATCTATAACTGAGCATGACATCCCAAGGTCAGCAGAACATGTGACATTTAACAAAGCAGTCAGAGGCTGTTGGTCAGGGAAACTTGATGGTGATTTGGGAATCCAACCTGTCCTACCCATCTCCCACACCTCTGGCAACTCAACTGCTTTAAAGGGGATTCTTGTGTGTTTACAGTCACTACACATCAGCATCTTAGTGTGGTGACACCCAATTAGTTGGCTCTGTTTCCCCATGAACAGCAACGGTTTTCACTTGTCTCACTGCAGAGGAATGGATCAAGTTTCCATGACTGGTTTTGGCACTGTTTTTGGGAAGCAGAGGTGTGCTTGTGGCTGGGGATACTTCAGGTTCTAGGTAAAACAAATCTGGGTTTGGCAAGTACAAAATGTCACATTGCAGAAGCCCCATGTACACTGGGTACAATGTGACATCTTGGCATCTGTTATTTGGGACAAAACTAACAGCAAGTCACTGGGACAAACCCATCCTTCAGTTATGTAGCTGCACTGTCTTTGGAGGAACTGCATGGTGATATAATAAATAAAAAACTGAATTGTCACCTTGTGGTGTCAAATGATGAGCTGAATAAATGTCTGTGTGAAGCTGGCTTTTTGCTTCGGGCTCTGGGGCCCATCATGCTGCCCCGAGATGGCTTGTGCAGCTAGTACTGATGTAAAAGGGGGTGGTTTTGTAGGCTCCAATGTGTTTATGTGCATCGATACATATATAAGTATTCTAATGGGGAAAAATCACACAATTTAAAATGATTACTCTGGTCTAAAGCTCTCCTGTGTTTATCCTCTAGAAACTGTCTCTCTTGCTTCCCTTTCAAAATAAGGAAGGGGGTGATGCACTTTGCTGTTCTTATTCCAATCCAGGCTTATTAAATGGCTTCTGACAAGCTTCAGCTGCTCTGACTTGCTGTTGTGGGAGAGTTTTGGGCAAATTGCTTTAGGGACTGCTCCCAGGTAATTAAAACATGCTTTGCCTCTCACCCCTCCAGGCTGTTTTGAATTTATACTGAGAGTTACAAGGGGAGAGGAGGGAGTTAATGGGATTTTTCTTACAAGATCTTATTATCTAGGGTATGAGCAGTGTTAAGTAGTAGATAGAATCAGTAAACCTGTGCTGTTGAGGTTGGAGTGGCTATGTGTGGTCAGGTCACAGGGAAACTCACAGCCTGGAACTCCTTGGCTGATGGGAGCTTACAGACACTTGGGTGATTAGCTGGGCACTAGCCATGGGCCCAGCTGTTTAAAAACTAAGTGTACTAGTATTTGGCACATGGGCTTTTAGCTAATGAACACCACACAGAGTGAGTGCAGCTCTTGGCTGTGCTGCCAGAAAAGAGACTGAGAGTCACAGGATCTGAGCAGCAGTAATGGAAAGTGCAATTAAAGCATGTATGTCGGCTTCCTTGCTAATTGAATCTGTGGGCTACAAATAGAGATGTGTGCATGCAAGTCTAATGGCTGTGCCTGAGCTGGACATGACTAACTTCAATGTGCCAAAAAAGAGACCTTCAGCTTGATCTGTCCTTACTTGCAAAACTAAGTACATCTGTAGAAATCTCTGTTTTACGGTTTGTTTGGTTTTGGGGTTTCGTCTTTGTTTTTTTTTTTTTTTCTTCTGGTTTGATTTAGGAAGGTGATACTCTTTCACTTAAAATTGGGTGTGTGCTAACTGCTTGGGGAGACAGCAGTTACGGAAGTGTAGCCCTGCCTGTGAGGGGGGGGTCCTGGTGAGAGTGGGGTTACAGCACCTGTGGACTCCACTGATAAATCCTGCTGTCTGTGCAGATGCTTTAGCAGTTCCGTCTATCCACAAGAAACTTCTCTTCCCCTGGCGAAGTGCACAATAGTCCTTATAAATCAGCAGTAGACTTTGTGTGTCATCTTTTAATTACTGGAAAATCCCTGGGATGAGAAGATGGCATTGTAAGGTTTATAGGTTAGCTACCGTTTGGAATCAAACACCTTATTTGGTCAAAACTTGCTCTGAAATTCAAAAGAATTTGTCTGAATAAGGCACACAGGATGCAGTTTATCATGAGTGTATGCTATGGGTAATTGTACTTACTCAGCTCTCTTAACCTCATACAGCCTGATAAAACTAACAGAGCCAGACATAGTACAGACTAAAACAAATAGTAAGATAAATCCTACCTTTCAGAATTAAGGCAGTGAAAAGTGTCATTTTTCATTAAATGTCTATACATTGTGGCCGAATTAGGTATTTGCTCTCTCTGAATGGAGCAAGGGCTATAAATAATGTACGGCACAGTCTGGGTTTACTCTTTCCAATGTCTCATTATGATAGTAGCATTAAGGGGATTTAAGGGCAGAGATACTTCCTTATAGCTGAGTAAGAATAAAATGTGCATTGGTGTGACGTTTGCAGTTATGGATGTGGTGATGCCTATTTCCATGGCAGAGCTGTGCATGATGTGCGGTTGGGTGCCTGCCAGCAGGACTAGGCTGTAAATAACAGTTAAATGCAGTGACATAATTCCCCTCCTAGATGTATAGACCTCTTACAGCTTTAGACATAATTAAGAATGTATTAAACCTGGTGCTATTGATTAACCTAACTGTCATAAAGATCTGGCTAAGGCCTAGGAGGGGACGCATACTTAACTGACATGACGCTTTAAATGAGAAAAAACAGCCTGAGAAACAAACTTTATGTACAACAAACAGGGCAGAGCTCTAAAAGGAGCACCAGCCTCTAACAAGCTGCTCAAAACACACGTGAGGCTCTACCTAGCTCTAATCTGAGCAAAACATAATTGTAATAAAATGAGAAAATGTTCATCTACTAAACAAAGCATAAGGAAAACACTGGTTTTCTGTGAGCACCAAGAAAGAAGACTCTTTATCCATGCTGAAATGATAAAAAGCCTTGCTATCCTCAGTGTGTTGCTGAAGGTAGGCTTTTGATAAAAATGAGTTGTTAGTGTGAATACAGCAGTAGCCTGGGGCTAAGGCTATGCTGCACGTGGGTGCCAAGAAGGTGTTTGCTGTGGTGCGGCTGGATGTTGGCTCTGCAAGTCAGACCCTGCTGGGCTCTCACCAGCAACAGCATAGTGGCTTCAATTTTATTATGTTTTTTGAAGGCTTCTGGGTATATTATAGTAAGCTGATATTTTGCTGCTAGGTCTGTTTTCCAATCTTGTGTTTTCATATGCATGTTAAACCACCTACTGTGCTGTTTCTAAAGAAGACAGAAGCAGCTTGGGTGGTCCAAGGGTGTGTCCTGTGTGTGATGCTAGCACTCAGGGATGTGCAGCTGTACTCATAATCACCAACAGGCATAATGTTAAAATTGCACAAATCGGCTTTGGATGCAAGGGGAAAAGTGGACTTATGTATCTGCCATTGCTCTCTGTGACACATGTTTCATTTTTTTAAATAAACAAATACTAACAGATTTAATAAAAGTTGATAGACCAGAAGCAATAGACAGAGGGGTTTAGCAAGACATGCAACTGTATGGGGTAGCTTTTTGTCAGCCAATGTTTTCATTATATCTTTTGTAATGAAAACAATTTATTCTTCTACACTTAATTTGTTGGGAAACATTGGATCACCTCCACTGTGGAGGGAATGAAGATATTTAATTGGGTTGTTGCCTTGTTGGATAGGACAAAGATCAGCAAAGGTAGGTTCTCAGTGACATTTTATATGCAATTTTCACTTCTTTTTTCTTTGCTTATGTAAATAATGTGAGTCCATCAATCCTCTAAACTTACGAGAAACTAGACAGTGGGGCTTCAGCCTTTAGCATAAAGACTTCCTTGGATAGGGACAACAGATGCCAATAAACCAAAATTTTTTTCAGGCATTTCCTTTTGCAAATGATCCTCTTGATCTTTGTAAACTGTGATGGATTCTGTTGCCATGGCTATGGTGAAGCAGGGGGTGAAGCTTCTGCTGCTTGTTGCAAGGGCAGGCTTTTTGATTTGTGTATCATCAGGTAGTCCTCTGTGTAGATCCAAAATGCAAAGTTGCCTCATTATATGTTTCAGGAGATAAATAGCTTTGTTGAATGACCCTAATGACATGATGGCAATTGCTCATTTCAAGGAAATGTTCTGCTGTTGTGTTGCAGGCTTATTTTAGTGCTGAGGAATAGAAGCAGAATGGTCTTGTCAAAGGTTAGAAGACACAATTCACCAGACTACATAATTCTCATTTTCCCCAGTGTTTGATAAATCTTGTTAGGAAGCATTTTAGATTCCTCAGTAGTTTGTGGTAAGGGGTTTTTTTATTATTATTATTATTTTTGGATGCTAAGATGTTCACAACATTAACCTATTTTATTAGTCTGAGTTGTGTTTTGTTGTTTTTGCACTGTTTGTTTTGGGTTTGGGGGTTTGGGGGTTTTTTTGTTGTTTGGTGGTGTGTTGGTTTTTTGTGTGTTTGGTTTTGGTTTGTTTTTTTGTGTCGTGTTTTTTTTGTTTTTGGAGGGGTGTGGGGTTTTTTGGTTGGTTGGTTGGGTTTTTTTAATCCTTGCAGGCCCCCAAATAAACAATTCTGCTGGTCTAATTGAATTAAAACAATAAAATACCAGGGGCAGAAGGTTGGGTGTGATTCAGCAGGCTGGGCAGATAAGGGCTCCCACTTGTGGCAGGACCAGGACTCCTTAACTTCCATAACTACTTTATTGCCCTTGGGCTGGTTTAGTTGATCATGGTCTTCTTGTCCTTACTTCTCTATGTCCTTCCTGGGAAAACCAACCTGTTGTCCATATGGCACTTTTCCCAAGTGCCTCTCTTATACTCTCTCTTTTGCAAAACCCTCTTACACAGGTTGTCTTGCATTTGCAGGTGAGATTAAGCCTAAAGAACTCAAACCTGTCAGGGTGGCAGAACTCAAAAAAAAAAAAAAAATCTTTAGCTATGGGACATTTGTACTCCAGCCCTGGATATGGATATTGAACTCTGGGATCACATCTGTGTATTCCCATGACAGCTTATTTGTTGATTGTGTTCCCTTGGTTTTGTTTGTAGCTCATTATAATTAGAGGTCTGGGTATAGAGTTACTTTCAGAGGTAGTGATGAAATACAGCTTTCATTTCAGTGAACTTTCAAAGTGTCAGAATTTGGCATTTTATTTGTTGTTTTTATTCTGATAGGGTTCTCTTGAAAGATGTGACATTTTGTATGGTTACCAAAGTGGAAAATTTCCTCTGCAAATGAGTCTTATGGAACTGATTAGAAATAAGCACTTTCGGTGATCTCCCACTGGTGCTGCTCATCTGAGACCTGAGATCTGTGAGCTCTATTTGTGTCAGCCTTGCAGAGGCAATGACTTGTCAATTTTGTGAATTCCTTAATAATGTCAACTTAATTGACAATCTCACACATACACACAAACTGTTTCTCACCAAATGGAATGTCCTGTCTGTAAAGTTAAAAAGTATCTTCAGACTCGATAGACATGAAGAATAAGGCGATCTGTATGCAGAAATGCGAAACTTCCAAGATGGTGACTTTTACATTACATAGATGTGCTCTCATATTTTCTAAAACCACATAGATATTGTCACCAGCTTCAAAAGGATTTTGTGTCCAATCATCATAATCAAACTTCTGGGAACTAAATTTATACTGAAAACTTCCAAGTCAGTAAAGAGGAAGATATAGCTGCCTTTTACTTAAGGCTTAAAAGTTTAGCATTTGATATTCCTGACTGAATGAATGTTTTGGGGTGTGATATGTATTTTCTTCTTTCACTTTTTTTTGTTTCTATAAGAAGTGTGGGGAGAAGTCCCAGTCCGCAGAGTTCCACACTTGAATTATTGATTATCACATCAATAACTCACCTATACCTACTTCTAATTAAATGGGGACTCACCCTTTTCCATCCAGGTAAGACTTTTTGACTTAAGCCTTATTTTTATTTTTAAACTTGGATAGGTTACTTTAACATTTTACACCCTTTTTCTTTCAGTTCGTACTTGGTCAGTATTTCTTAAGGGTTGTCCATTGATGTTCTGGCAAACGAAAGTCTAGTGGGTCTTTTTCTGATCCTACTCAGTCTTTCCTCAGTCTAGGTTAAGAAAGATTATGATCAGTGTATTTGACTCCAGTGTAAAAGAGACTTTTTCCTTCCCTTTGCAGAACAAATAACCCAAGAATGTGTTGCTTCATGTTCAGTTTAGTCGTTTGTTTTGACATTGCCTAAATCTCAACTAGCTTTTAAAAAATCGAAACTAAGCAATGATGGGAAGGAGCAAGGAAATAATTTTATGCTATGTCTTGATTAAAAAAATTTTTTCCAAGCAATCCAGAAAAATATTTGCCTTCCTGTGGAGAAATGGTTGCAGACCATCAGATGAGCTGGTTGCTAGTTGACAAGACTGAGAAACAAACACATACAGGTCAGGATCTCTGGGTTGCTGGGTGACTCATGACATTGTTGCAGCTGAAAACATTTTTTTGATGGACAACTCATTGTCAAATAAGAATTTTGTTATAAGAGAGCTCTGAATAAATTTATTTTCAGGACATAAATTGCAATGTAGTCTCTGAAATGAGAATATGTGGAAATAATAATTTCTAGGTGCTCTAAAATAGCAGGATGTACTGGTAAGTTTATGGATCTTCACTTCTATAACTGAAATGTCCATTTGATTGATGAACTGTAATTTATCCAAATAGTATTCTGGAATGTAGGATCATAAAATAATAGTTTCTGTGGTGTTACACAGCCATTGCTGTCCTTGAAACTTGGAAGCAAGGCAGGTAGAAGAACATACATAATAGAGGAGGAAAAATACTAGTATTGAATTCACTGAGAAGTAATATTGTCTCCACACATCCCTACATGTGCTGCTATGGCAAGTTGGCTTTTCATGCTGTGAATGGCAAGCATGGCTGCCCTGAGTGCCTGTCACTTTGGTGGCTCATGGGGCCTATGACATGACCAAACTACCTGCCAGCTCAAGCCATGAGCCCTCCCTGCCTGTAAGTGTAATGCTGGTGCTTGTAATACTTTAACATGCTGTAACAAGCATTGCTTAGGCTCATTTCCTTTAATGGCGTCTGTGAAATTGGGTGTGATGCTGCATTGATGTTCAACATTTGCATCCTTCAACATAAGATTAATATTTATATTCAGAAATTTGCTATTTTCAGGTCAGCAGTTGTATATTTAGTTCATCTATAGTGTGCCAAACCACTGATTTTGTTTGGCACTTTTCTGCAAGCTTTTGTGGCAGCTGATTTCCCTTGTCTTTCCCCTTCTCTACTGGTGAATTATATTGATTTCAAGTCATCTGAACATCATGTTTCTTACTGTTTGTCCCAAGCCATGCTTGCAAGAGGGGAGGTGGGTGAGGAATATATGCCAGGAACCATGAGCATGCCCTGGAGCTGGCCCTGCAGTGCTCTGTTCGTTTATTTGCAGGGTGGGAGAGGAGATGGGAAGAAGGATTTCCTTTTCTTAAATCTAGTTCTTTGTTTTGCCAGGTACATTTCAAAAATGTGGACAACTCATTATGTTTATGTTCACTAAATGTCTTTCAGTGGTGATGTTGTACAGATCTGCTGTGAAATAACATATTTTTTTCATGTCCCTCTAAGTGCTGACCAAAGGCAGTCCCACATCTTAGATCCCTCTTACATGTCCCTGTCTGTGGGGCATCCAAAGGGGCCTCATACTGGGACACACTGTAAGTCCCCATCCATTACAATAGAAACCTGCAGGACCCAAAATGTGGGTTAGTGGCTGGGAAAGATTTTCTTCATGAAGGCTATCGAACATGGAGCTACTGCCTTTGTACTTCATCCTAGGGCTACATTGTTTGGAGTTGTAATGTACTAACCATTAATGAAATTCCCCCTTGCAATGGACAATGGACCCTGAAGTGATTAACCAGTATCACTGATTGTGTATGAACATCAATCAATGGTTTCTGCTGGCTAGCATGGATGCGATTAAACTGTGTCCTCCCTGCACAGCAGACGTCCATTCTCTTGACCTGCTGGTTTATCTTTGTTAAGCCCTGAGCTCCTCTGCAGCTCTGTCGTGGGCACAGAGGAGCAGAAGGGTTCAGTGAGGAGCAGCAGGCAGGTGGTTTTAGAACATTCAATATATTTAAGACTTCTGCATGCTGTTTTCCTTGCATGATTTCATTGTTTTGCTTCCCCCTCTCCCCCTTTAACATTGAATTATAACAAATCATAGCATCATCAGCACTCACAAATTACTCGAAATTAGCATTTCTGTGGATGGCAACACGGCAGCTGTGGATTCAGCAGATGCTTTTGCAGAATGTGGGGAGAAAAATAAAGCCAAAAAGAAAAGCAATGCCTACTGCTATCACCATGAAGCCTTTGCCTCCTCTCCTCCCCTTTGGAATAATGAATAAATCAGCTCTTGATGAAGACGTAGAGTTTAGATCTGGTTTTGTGCAGCTCTTCTTTTATACACAAGGTTCACATATATCGCAAGTTGAGATGTTAGTCCCTTGATTTGAGGTTGTTTTGTTCTTTGTTTTGCTTGGTGTAGCCTATGTGATGCCTCAGCCAGACCTCTTCGAGCCTCAGAGAAGCCTATCTCAGCAACTCAGAAGTTCACTTCAAGCTCATCTATTAATTTTCACATCTGTAAATCACTGCCATCTTCACTTTGGCTGGATACTGCCAAAATCCTACTTTAATCCAAAGAGTCTTGTTCTGCTTCTGACCCCTTGGAAACAGGCTTTGGATGTGCCAATGAGCTCTTGGTGTAATATGAGCATCACTGTTCTCAGCTTTGCCTATGCTTAGGCAAGAGCAGAGCAGGGGAAAGGACAACAGCTGGGGCAGGCTTACTCAAATCCTTCCTGATGACTAGCTGGGCATTAATGACTAGAAATTCTCAAAGAGAATAATTTAACTCTAATTTTCTGGTCCTAATCCTGTGAGTTCTATTCTCAAGTGTCTGGGGGCAGAAGGGAGGGAGTAAGGAAAGGGAAGACTTTCACAAGGCATCAAGAATTTTTATAAGAACAAGTAGTGATAGGACAAGGGAGAATGGTTTTAAACCAACAGAGGCGAGATTTAGGTTAGATATTAGGAAGAAGTTCTTCCCTGTCAGGGTGGTGAGACACTGGCACAGGTTGTCCATAGAAGCTGTGGCTGCCCCATCCCTGGAAGTGCTCAATGTCAGGTTGGATGGAGCTTTAGGCAACCTGATCTAGTGGAAGGTGTCCCTGCTTGTGGTAGGGGGGTTGGAACTAAATTATCTTTAGGGTCCCTTCCAACCCAAATCATTCTGTGATTCTATGAATTTATCTGAAATTAGTTAATGGTTCAAATTACCCAATAATCTCAAGAAACAGGGATGAAGAAAAAGTAGTGTTGACTGACTTATCCTTGAAAAGGAGGGAGCAGAGCTTGCCTTTCAAGTAGGGTTTTCTGTTCTGTTAATATTAACCTGAAATATTCTCTTGAGAGTGTCTTTCCAAAACAACAAGCTTTCCTATGTCCAAGTGTCCTTGTAGGAAAGGACTTCAAGGCATGGACTCTTGCATTATTTAGTTAATTTCTCCTTAGAGGTAAATGTTAATAGGAAGGAATAATACAGGTTAAGCAAGGTTTTTTGTGTGTTTTGTTTTTTTAATAATATTTTCTGATGATAGCAGAAGCTTCCCCAAGGCCTCTGCTGCATGGAGAAGGAATATGTCAAGGCACAAACAAAATCACCTAATGTGACCAAGATCATTTAGGTGAAAATGAGACCAGCACACTCCTGCTCTTCCTTTCTCATAGCTTCAATTGCAGCAGGGCTGCGTGGGGTGTATGAGGCCAGGATCTCTGAAATGACTTGGTGAGATGTGGGTCCTGCTGTGAGCAGAGTGCCTGTGCTGCAGAGGACTGGCCGGGGTCCTGCAGGACCTTTGGTAGTTGTTGATAAGATGCAATGACGGAGCTGGCTCAAAAGACTGCTGGCGTGTTATGCTGAAACCAGCAGGGATTTAAAGTGCTTTATGAAACTAAAAATAGCCAAGTGCATGCAGCCTCATCTGAGCATTGTATTTTTCATGCCCACCCCATCCAACTCTTATATGCCTGTGTCTGAAGACCATGCAGTGCTCCAGGGAAGAAAGGGGGCTGCTTCCAGCCAAGGGGCAAGGAAGCTCCATGGCTCTTTGCTGACCGTGAAGATGAAACACCATTTTTCAGGTTCTTCACATCACACTTGTGTGTAGTACTCCTGTCCCACTGTGTGTGATGAAAAATGACTTATGTTGCAAAAACAAGTCAGGATTGATGATTCTTTTCCTTAGCACTGCATTTGCAGTAAGTGGGAAACTTCACAGCAGTGGCTTCCAGAAAATCCCATAGTGACTTGGAATACAAACTGGTGTTTGCTATTAGAGTTGAAAGTTTTTCATAATTAAAGGAGTTATTTGCAGGGCACCTGTTATGCGCACTGCTCTATGCCAAATTACTGGGCTCCAGGCTTGTCTTAGCAATGATGGAAACCGGGTACATCACCCAGCTGCAGAATGGTTTAGTCTGTGTCATTGGCAAATGTGACTCCTGCCCAAGCTAAGATTTAGCATGTCTTCCTGCTGTCTCTGTGCAAACGACCAACAGTAGCTGTCTGAATGCTTGCACTGTGTGGATTCAGGCTCCTTTTTTACTACTGGGGGTCCTGTCCCCCTCCCCCCTTACGGTGTTACTGCTCTGCCTGCCCTGCTGATGGTGGTGATTCCCAGAGCATCTCTCTTTCCAACATGTACCTTGTATGTGTGCTCCTGTATTTTCTTCTGCTTGGAATTGCTAGGATGTGCTTATTCCTAAATCATTGCCCTTTTTCCTCCCATTTACAATTTTCAGAAAGCCTGTAAACCCCCCTAACCTGTTAAACAGGCAGAATCTTGTGACACCAAAGTTGATTTTGCAGTTGCTTTGTACTTAAAACTGGTGTGGCTCACCCCAAGAATTCTTTTATTTTTAATTATAGCTTCCTCATAAGCTTGTTTTGATGTATTTGTATAGCACCTAGCACAGTAGAGCAGACCTTTCGGATCTGAGCCTATAGGCACTGACATAATATAATTACCAATTTTCTACTATTGCAGCTTCTTTCATATAGCGCCTAGCATCTTGCTGTTGCATTCGCTTTGTAAATTGGATTTCATCAAAATGATAGAGGGTGATTTGTTTTAAGTATTTGAAATACTTCTGGTACTGCAAAAATAGATTATAAAAAGTGCCATTATTAAAATGACTGGAAGCCCTTTTTTCTACATAATCTTGGCAATGAAGATATGTCCCTGCCAGATAAAAAACATTCAATTTTTTAAATAACTTTAGTCATCTTTATATTCTGTAGGTCAGATTTTTGCAATGCCTCTCATTTTATAAACATGACACTTCTGCTCATTGAGCTACAGTGCAGGAATAACCTAGCTGGCAACTCTTCAGACCGAAATCTGGAATTGCTGTAATGATTTCTCATTTGCAAGGTAGGACCAAAGAGATTAATTAAATGTACTAGATGACTTGAGCTCTGAATAATTGTATTCTCATTTTAATTAAACTGTGAAAATGATTCAATAGCTATCGCCTCCTTTCTCCTCTATCTTGTATCTTCTAAAAATTAAGTCAGCTTTGGATCACCCCTCGGCATCTGCACCATCTAAAAACTGCACCATGAAACAGCCTCTGCTGTTTAATCTCTGCTCTCCAGGCTGCTCTTCCCGTCAGCAATGCCTCTTGGGTCTGAGTTGTGTCCCCCTCTGGCAGCTTTCCTCTCCACGGAAGGGGCATCAAGGGCTCTTTCCCATAGAAACACTAAGATTGAAGTGAAGCTGGAAATGTTTTGCTGCTTTTGCCTCTTGTTGTGTATCCAGATAGTCACTATGACCCTGATGCCCTATTGACGGGTGATGTGTCTTGTGAGCCAGTGTTGAGGGATGGTGACTTAGTTCACACAGCCCCATTTGCTGAGCTTGGACAAGATTTCACTATGCTTCCTTGCACTCACCAATATTTTTACTTTGATTTCAGAGATAAAAGGCTGTTCAAACAATAATGCTCAACATAAAAGTAAAGGTTTGTGCGAAGTGTCCCAGTGAGCTACAGAGAGGGATTTCTCTTCTCCATGCCTTTTCTGTGGGATTTGCTTCCCCTGCAAATGTTGTCATTGTGCTGACTGCAACCACGGGATGCAGAGCAACCAGAGCAACTGAGGGATGTGCACAGGTGTACTTGGAGAGTGCATTGCAGGCTTGTGTGGGGAGAGAACAACTCCTGTTTGTGAACTTTGATGTTGGATGCTTAATCCGTGTTAATTATGTCACTTGTTTTAAGAAGTAGCTTTGCAAACTGAAGTGCCCTTTCAGGGCCTCCTTGCAGTTAGAGAGTGTGTTTGGACCCTTAGAGTTGGGTGCTCAAGTGCTGTAATGATTTTTGACTAAGAAATGAGTTCAATGTGTTGTAAATTATTTCACATCAGTAGGGAAAAAATGTCCACGCACACTCACACCTTTTGTAGCTTTGATTAGCTGCAAAATAGGTGATTTTAAGCCTCTGCCCCAGGCAAGTCGTGACTATTCCTGATTAGCAATGGATGACGTGGGCTGGGGTTGGAAGGCTGCAGTGTGTGGGAGAAGGGCTGGAGTGCCCGATTTAGGGTACCCATGCAGGGCTTAAGGGGCTATTTGTTCCTTTAATCCTATCACATGAAGTGAGGAATGATCCTTTAACCTGGGGACAAAATGAATATTAAGAATGATGTACTCTAACAATGTCACTTGAGGGAAAAGGAGCCCATTTTAGAGGAATGTATCTATTTTCTTTCCCTTCCTTCATTTTGTGTAATACAAATAGAATCCCCTCATCATTACCAGGCTGACAGTGGCTGTTACTGCATGTGAATAATAGTTCACTTGTTTTGCCAAATGGATGCTTTAATTCTGTGTTTTAATATGGGCAGTGGTGCTGAGAAAATGCTACATGTACAGAGTGAAAGTAGCTTTTCCCATGAAAAATTATAACGTCCAAGCTGCAGAGGAAATTCTTGCCTTTTATAAATAGGGGCCCTTGGCTGTGAGCACAAAGGCAGTCTTTATCTCTTGGAAATGCTAAATATTTGGGTTTGGATGAAGGCAGTGACTACTGGGGGCTGCTTGAGCCTTCCACAGGGCGTGAGGTGGTTGTGAAGGGAGATTTTGTCAGTGCTGTGGGGCCCTCACCTCCTACATCTCTTCAACGGCTGTGGCATTGCTGGCAGGATGGGTTGCTGCACTCTCTATTGGGTTTTAACCACCAGAGTTTGCGAATGCTTATCTGCTCCACATCTCTGTAGTGCGTCAGATAATACAGGGCGCATCTTTCAAAGGTTAAGGATGAAAGGTACAATGCAAAATAGACAGTTTACAAGCTTAAAATGAAAGGAAGACAGTTAATAGCTTTACGCGTGACAGGGCTGACAGACCATGATCTTGTGCAGAAAATACTCTTGACAGTAGTCATCCAGGTTTTTAAAATTTGATTTACCCAACTAGAAGTTATGTACCAAAAAGAGGCCTCTCCCCTATCATATTATTTTATGATGTAATAAAACTGCCTTCTGAATTCTACTTTTAGTGTTAGTCTCTAAACATCAGAACCATGAAGCTACAGGTAAATTGATTGCCTCTTGCTGTGTTGTCTACAAACATGTGGCAGCTCTGTCAGTTTGTGATTGATTACTAGAAGCCACCCTCCTCCTGCTATCCCATGATTGCTATGGCATTTTCCCTTTTCTGTGCCTTGCTGTAAGGTGTCACTACCTGAAGTGATGGCTGTACGTAGATGGACAACTGCTTTAGAAATAGTAGCTAAATCCCTTAACAGCATCTCTTCTTGTGCAAAAGGATCAGCTTGAGCGTGTCCAAGATGCTGATGTTAACCTCAGCTGCCAGCCCACAGTTGTGTGCTATGTGTACCTATACATATGTGTAGCCAATGTACCAGGCTCTTTCTCACTTGCTCCCTCTGTGAGCTTGAGGACAGCTGGTATGAATGGTTTTATGGGGCAGTTTTTAGGATGTAGAATTGTGTTATGGAGTTGCATCAGTTGAACACTTATTGTTTTAAAACCTCATATTCTAGAGCATCCCTTTCTAGGCTGCCTGTGGAATCCTTCCCTCTGCTCAGTGTGACCCTTTGCTATGACAGCAACAATAATAAATGCTGGTGAACAATGACCTGGCAGGGAATAGATGAAACATGTAGTGTTGGTTCAAACCAAGCATGCTTTGGTAGGCTTGCATCCGTGCTTATAAGGGATTGGCAGTTTGTAGTGTAAATCAGGCTATAAATACTCCATTACTGCTTTCTGTCATGGCCAACTCTGTGGGACTGCAATGGCAGCAGATGCTGACAAACCCAGGATGTCCCTCCCCACCTGCCCCTGTTCAGGAGACACAGGGTTTTTCCCCTTCAGACAATGCCAATTACCAGGCGATGTGCCTACAAGCATGACAGCTCTTTTATTCTACAACAGCTGAGCTGAGCACAAAAACCTTAACTGCTGCATCTGTGTCTGAAGGAAATGTGGATATGGAGAAATCGGGTTAAGACAATAAGAGTAAACATAATGAGCTTTTCTAATAAATGTCTTTAGAGTGTTAATCAGGCTCCTAAGTGTGGGCTGTGTTAGATGGCTTGTGCTAATTGTGTTTGTGAGCTGTTTGGCACTAACATTTTGAAGAAGCGATGGGTGTTGCTGAACTGGGTGCACACCCCCCCAGCTCTTCCCAGGTGCTTCCAGCAGCTGCTTGCCTTACCCCCCACTGCCTGGTATCCCTCAGGATGCCTTGCTGCCTATTTTAGGTGTGTAGCAACAGTGTATCAAGCTTCTTAGGCTAATTAACAACATAATACAATTACTTACTTCAGGACATGATTACTGCTTCTGTGCATGTTGCTCAAAACCAACCCCCTGAGCCATGCTAGAAGTAAAATCATGTAAAGTTCTTACAAGGTAAAGCTGATTTGGTGAATATACCAATGTTTATACTGTTGGCAGTTTTTCAAGTCAAAGTGTAGTACCTCAATAGGTCTTAATGTTCATATGCCTTTCATTTTGGATTTATGGTATTTATTTCACCATTTTGTGACAAAAAATAAAATACAGATGCAAATTTGAGACTTCCACTTTAAAATGTGGCTCTTGAGAAAACCTGTAGCCTTAACTCTCATCTTCTAAGAAAGGCAGATTTCTAGCTATCATGATTTGTTTTTTCCTGCTTTTTGAACTCTCACTAAATGTATCAAATTTGACATTATTTGTTTCTTCTGACTGAAAATGTTACGAATAAAAAATATTTTCTTCATTTCAAACACAAGTGACTCGTAACAAAGTTTCTGAGCTAAGATTTTCATTATTCCTAGGCTAAATCCCTCTGTACCTAGTGGTAGAAAAATATGAATTAATTTGCTTAATAAGCCAAAATATGTCAATTTTGTGGGCTTTAAGATGGCCTTTGAGCACGTGAACTGGAGTTCCTGCAAGGCTTTGGATGGATGAGTGACTCTGCTTTAGATGTAAAACTGGAATATGAGGTTTCCCATGCAGTCAGTTGTAGTTGTACAGTTTTGTTCTGATTTATACCAAGGTAAATTGCCTGTAGTCAGCTGCCGCAATTATGGTTTGGAAGCTGTCATGCTATGGCTGTGACTTTGGCAGCTCTGTTAGCAAGGCTTTGGTTTGCTGACTTGAGAAGCAGAACTGTGGCAGAAGTTCTTAAAACAGATGATTGGCATTGTCTAAGACTAACTCCAACAGTGTCATAAAAGTGGAATAAAGAAAGTATTTGCAGTGAGAAAACTAGGTGGAAGCCTGATGGATGGATAATTTTGTCGTTAAATGCTGTTGTATAAAAAAAAGTGTGAGCTGTCACAGCTGGACTTGGTCCAAGGTCAGCCAGGTGCTTGGTGGCAGACAGTTCTGTTTCCTCCTCTCTCTTCCAGACTCAAAAACTCCATGCAGAGTGTTCATTCAAACAGGTTCCTGATCCCTTACAAACACCTATAAACCCATATCAAGTAGCACTGATGTGTTCACTGACATATGTTGAGGAAAATTTACTTCATGCCTTTTGCTGCATGTGAGTGCTGGTCTGTGAGATTTGTCTTCTCTGAAGCTAATGTCCAATGTATGATCATGGAAGAGTAGTTAATATTTGTGACTCCTTATTCATCATAAATGGTTGATGGCACTGAAAAAGGTGTCTGTTGTGTTCACTGCTTGCTGTCTTCTTTTAATGAATTTGTCTCAAAGTCCTTCACTAACTGCATGCATGAAGTGGAATTTTGTTCCTAGTCTTTGGAGGTTCTTAACTTCTGGAGCCAGCTAACAGGGAAAATGTAGAGAACCTGAGTGAAACAAGGAACCAGCACCCAAATGTCCCTTGGCTGGCTCCCTCAGCCCTGATCCAGGATGATAAAGCTGCCTGGGAAAAGGGGCAAGAGTGAGCTGTGGGGCTTGGAACACCTTGCTCCAATCACAACAACCCACTACATATGTTTCTTTTGAACTGCCTTGGCTGCTTGGAGAGAATGTTAACACTTCGTTGGACAAATATACTTTATTGTGTTCTTACTGTCTAATAACTATTGTTAAATAGTCAGCTGAGATGGTGCCAAGTAATTTTGGAAGGGCTGAGTTTTGACTGGAAGTAAATATCTCTGCAAGGGGCTTGAGTTGGAGTCATCTTGCTTTGAAGGTGACACAGAAGAGTCAAACCAGACTTGTATTCGGGTTTAAATATATTGGCTGATGTTTAACTTCCCATAATTTCTAAAAATCCTGAAATGTGTTCTTCAGCAGAGGTGCAAAAGGGAGCCTGTAGTAACAGTACACTACTTGATCTGGTATTTATTGTTGATTTCCTAAATTTGAAGAGCACAAATCAAAGACAACCTTGCCATTTAAACAGGACAGCAGGAACATTACTGTACTATGTTCCTGCAGCCAGACATGAGTAATATTTGTGAATGTTATTAAAAGGAAAATCACTGTAGGAGGGGAATACTTCTTAAGAGTATAGACTAATTCAATTTTTATTTTTTTTTTTGAGAAAAAAGTTGCATTATAATACAGAAAATAAAACATGGTTCTCTGGTTTTATTCACCTCTAAAGGTAATAAATTAGTCAGAACAAAATGCATTTTATTAAAATGTCTCCTATTTTGCTTTTTTGCTCCCAAGATGTAATTTATATACTGACAGAAATAAGTATCAATCTTTAAATTGCTCTCAGTGGTGCAATACCAACAAGCTCTGATAATGTGCTTAATTTGCTTTTTCTTGCTTAGTTAGTTTTGCAGTGCAGTACTAACTTGTATTTACACATATTTCTGAGCAATGTACACAATAACCCTGCAATATAAATCAAATCCTGTGAGTGCAATGAAAGCCTACTACTCTCCTGATGATTTTTGTTATTCCCATTTCAGTCTCCTGTGCCAGAGCATATGGGGAAAAATATTATTTTCAAACACAATCCCCTGCAAAAAGCACAGTTCTTGGCTGTGGGATTTTGTTTTGCTAGAAATGGGGGTTCAGAAAGTGGGTCTTCTGAGATGGGAGACAAGGAGTGATGAGGTGTGCTCTGCCCTGGTGCTGGCACCTCCATACTTAAAAAAACACCTTAAAAAATATTTGAGGCTGGGCTTATTTGATTAAAAAGTCCATTCAGGAGATGTGTTGGGTGGCCAGAGCATTGTGGACTGAAGGCTGGTGTCCATTTCTGACTTTAATCTCTCTGCACAGCTTTCATGAATCTGCATGTTTTATTAGCACTATGCTCAGTCATTAAGCCTGAATTAGAGCTCTCATTTATGAAATTTACTTTCAAGTTTGCTTCTAAATGTGAAATTACGTGAACAAACATGACACATTATTTTCTGTGCTGATAAATGTAGATGAAGGTATTTTCAGCACATCAGTCCTGTCTCCTTGCCCCCAATTTGGTCCCTTTGCATCCCATAGTTTACAACAGCTTTCTAACTGTGGAGCATGGTGGTGTGCATCTTGTCCAGTGGCTGGAACTCGTCTCTCACTTCTTTATTTCTTCTTAATTTCTATGACCCAATAGAAAATCTGGATCACTTTAGCAACCTGGTTTGCAGTGTGGCCATGTCAATAAAGGTATAGATGTTTTTTAAAAAAAGTGTGTGTTGGTTGGAGTTGTAGTGAGCAGCATGGGGGGAGTGAGATAAATGGCAAAAGCTTTGAGTTGTACCTGTTTGGGAGATGTGATGTGCATCTCCATGCTGAGAGAGGCAATTCCTCCTTCCTGTGAAAGAAAGATCCTGCCAATTTTTTCATCCTTAATTATACAAATTGGTTACTCAGAGCATCCAACCTGCCCCGTGGAAGTGATAGTGATAAATGTAAAATACTTCTGCACTGTAGTGAAAACAAAAACAGCTTGTGTTGGAGGCATCAGGTGAGCAGTGTTTTCACATGTGTGCTTTTTTTTTGTGTTTTATGTTTTGTTAAAATTGAACATGACATTGAGTTCAGATTGAAAATAAGCAACCTACACTGGAAACTGTAGTGCAGCATTTTTGAAAGAATGAACTCAGCCCAGTTCTTTTGTATTGTGTCTTGTAAGTTATTGACTTTTAAGATGAGTTTTAATTAGGATAATATTGTCTCAGTGCTTCATTCTCTAATTTGGACACGTAGTCCAAATTTAGACCCATTTGAAAAAGACATGTTTTTCTCAAGGATGATTGTTTTCATTACATATGAAAGCTGGCTACTGCCAGGGGAAAGAAGCCCTGCTACACGTGCTACTCCATGTGCTGGAGCTAAGCTTAGATCACTTACTGCCCTGAACCTCTTGTGCTGTTGTGTTTTGACCCTCATGGTGTGACTCCCTCCCAGGAAAGCTCTGTGTACCTGCTGGCATCCATCCCTGTGCCATGTTCCTCACATGTATGCTGAGACAGTTCTAAAGTTAGGGAAGTACCTTGGGGTGGTCCAGCTTGGTCTGTTACTCCATGTAGGTATTTTGCTCAGAGCCCTGTCTAAGTATCCCCTGAGGGATATGGATCTGCAGGACTGATGCTCTTAATTAAGGCTTGGCTAATTGCTCTACTGTTTGCAGCATACCCTGCATGGTCATGCTGGAGCTGCTCCACGTCCCTGGGACTCTGCCTCTGGCACCTGACTTTGCTTATCCACCATGTCCCAAGCCACACTTGAAACTCCTTCCTATCACACTTGGACAGCTGCTTCAAAATAATTCTTACAAAGTTCCTATCCACTGGAGGCTGAGGGACTTTTTTATTTCTTTTCTCTAGTCTCCTGCAAAAGAAACCCATGGTAACCCACGTATGAAGTTTTAAGCCCTAACAATTTGGTATGTCCAACTTTCCCTTCTGATCTACATGGCAGCATCAAAACAGTGAAAGTCTGCTCAAGGACATTTGGAGCTGCATGCTTCAAAACTGGTTAAGGCTAATTCTGAAAAGCCAAGCTGCAGAAGGTGCTGCACATCTGCTGCCCTTGAGGTGTAATTTTCTCTTTAATGGAGATCAGTTCAATAAAGCTGTTTTTTTTTTTTTTTTCTAGTTAGCATTCTAGCTATCTTCCTATCTGCCCCTCTCTGCCCTCAGACTTGACTGACAATTTTTTAAGAATTTATTTTTACACCTGGGAACATTGCCAGTTTTGAGCAGTTTCTTATGTAGTCAAATGCTTCCTGTTGTCCATGTGTTGATACACTCTCACGCTGGATAGCCTGGGTTGCTAATTTTCCCCAGGATTATATATTTAAAGAAAAAAGAGCAGAAAGAAAAAAAATACTTGAAACATATTTTAAAACACAACCCAATCTTTGCTCCATATAGAGGTAGACTAACATATGGCTGGTGTCATGGTTCTTATTTTAGTCTCGGTTTACTGTGCTTTCTCCTCATAAAGCCAGGATGGACCTTATCTCTTAAATCTTATTTGTACAGTGCCTTGGGATGTGAGACAGGAAAAGTACTTTACAGAGTTTATTGTATTTTATTATTGTATTGCAAGCTACCTAAGGCTACGGAGTTGTATAACTCTCTATCCAATAAGGCAATGAATAATAGACCAGCAGAAGAGCTGCATAAATCGCTTTCCATCTTACCTGTATGAAGCCCTGTTACTGGGTTATAACAAAGAAGGATGGAGGGAAGAGGTGGGATTGACATCTGACTCTCCCAGGGCTCCACTGCCACAGGGCTGACAAAAATGGGTGCAGTTTGGGGCCTCTTATATCCTATTGCATCATTTCAGCTAGGCTCTGACTATGGAAATTAAATTAAAGGCTTGTCCCAGAAAAGCCTGTGAGCTGCCAGTGGAGGGGGAAGATGGGGTTTTTGCAAACTTCTTCCCCATAAGGAAATACTAGTTGGGAGGGTGGACACTATTTGTCTGCAAAGTGTGGAGAGATGCTGGTCTTTCTGGCCCCCCTGGTCCTTGATTTTTTTTCCTGTGCCAGAAATCCACAGAAAGGAAGGAAAACACATTTTTTTGCACATTAGGTGCTATGTTGCCATAGCAAGTGTGAACAAAGGGCTGTGCAAGGTGAGCTTGCAAAGCAGACGTGTCACACCAGGTGGGCTGAGCTGGTGGACAGATTTTGTGGTCGAGTGTGGGAATGGGTCACGCTGCAATCGCAGAGGCTGCTTAGCTTCACTTTGTATGGCTTTGGGAGCTCTACAACATTCAAACCCACTGGTAATTGTTTCTATAGAGGTGAAGGTCATCCTTTGCGCAGTAATAGTCTTTTTACAAAAACGTTGGCCAAAAGTAATGTGCTTTGAAGAGGAGCAACTATGCTTTGCACTTTGATGTTGGGCAAGTGTTAACTTCTTGGTGTACAAATGCATTAAATTTCCTCATGGAAATTTGTTTTCCATTGACTGGACAATTTTGGTTTAGTCATGGGATTAAATATAAATTAATCAAAACCAGAATTAAATCTATTCCATTTATTTCAACAAATAATGTATTGATTAAAAGAATAAAAGAGAAAGGGTTTCAGAAGGCTTGTCACACTGAAAAACTTTGGCCAGATACACACTGGCAATTAGTTCTTTAGGATAGAGCATATGAACATTTTAAATGTAAACTCAAATGCTTATTTTCCAAATAAAATGTATTCAGATCAAATAAAATAGGTAAAAAAGTTAATCTGTGCCAGGACAAAACCAGTTCTTACTGCAGTCTTTTTCCTTTTGTACCTAAACTGAAATGTAAATTAAATCCAACACTACCATGTATATTTTTATGCTTAATTAATTTAAATAATATTTTTACCTCTAATATCTCAGTGTTTTTACTACTCTCTTTTTGCAGAGGTGGTTGATGTTATTCTTTCTGCTGTTGTACAAGTGGAAACTGAGACATGGACCCCACTGGTAATGAGATTTTTCTAGCTGCCTTCAGCAGCTGTTGTTGGAAGGCAGTGTACAAGGTGCATGGGGACCTGCTCTTGGTTTAGCTGTGATTTAGCGTGTCAGTGCCAAGTTGGATGTCTGATTCACTCCTCTTCAACTAATTGTTATGACTATTTAAATTAAGTATTTGACTTAATTGGTAGGGTCATCTGACTATTCCTCAAAATCTTCATGAAGTATGATAAGAACTTGGTGTTATAATAAGACTAAATTATTCCTTATCTGAAGTACAGAGAGCAGTTCTTAAAGTAGCACGATTTTTTCTCCTGCTTGTTCATTTTAGAAGCTACTAAACTGCTGTTTAGCAGCCAAAACTATTTCCATTAAAGGAATATTCATTAAACTTTATCTTACTTTAAATATTTTCCTTAAGGAAAGACTCAGGTAAAGTGAGAGGATACTGGCCTAAAGGGCTTTGGGTGTCCAGAAAATAATTCTGTTTGGAAATTATGGGAAATGGAAAATTCAGCAGTAAAACCAGTGTTGACATTTAGGAGTCAGTATAATTAGCCACCACTATGTGGTGGATTATTTAAACTTTCCAAGTCCCTAAATGAGGACTAGATAACCCTCTGTAATAAACCTGAGCTCTAAGAAAATTCTGGTCTTGCTGGGGCAGTCGCTGGATGAGTTACTGCGATGTCAGCTAGCAAGAAGCCTCATAATATTATTCTAGTGATTCCTCTAGACTTTAAAATGAATTAAATCATTTAAGAAGAAATGGGCTTATCTGAATATAGCACCAAAACTTTAATTTGTTGTCTTCAACCCCACAAACAATAGCTGCTGCTGAATTAATGACATGAAGGGATATTGCTTTTAGCCAATTACAACAATTGTAGAAAGGGATGTTAGACTTTATTTTGCCTTTAGTGCTTTATTTGCCATTAGTGATGGATTTTTTAGTTTTATTATTACAGTCAACTGTCTTACAAACAAAAAACTAAAACTGAATTAAAAAACCCAAACAATCATTCAAAAAACCTCAAACAACCCCAAGCCCCTCTATCTAACAGCTCAGAGTGTACACAAATAAATCTCTACCAAAATTTGTAGAAACAACTGAAGTCAAGGTTAAAGCCTCATATTTATTTATTCAGAGATCTGCTGAAGCTGAACACAACCACTTTAAAAGTGGGGGGGTTTTTTTGTAATGACTATTATTGTACTATGTAAATGTAAAGACTTTCTAAAAATACATTTTGTTTTTAAGAAAATGTGATTTTTCTTAATGTCACGTAAACATGTTCTTTTTAGCTCTTCTCTCAGTATTCTTCCAAGCAGCTATGTTTGGAGATTAGCACTTGAGGGACCTGTGGTATCTCCACAGATAATAACATTTAACTAAGGGGAAAGGACCTATGATAGCACTGGGTATGAAATAGTCATCCTGCTAATGTCAGTGCCATGGGTAGCGTTTGCATCAGCAGGGTAGCGGTTGGTACTGGTGTGTTTATACTCTGCTTTCAGAAGTTTTAAATTATTTTTATGCCTGCGTGGTCTATTTTATGGAGGTTCACCTGTATTCACACAGCTGTCTGTAAAACTGAGTTTTATTCTAGAGTCCTCTAGTCCCTTCATTTGCAATGGAAGCTCCAGCTCCAACACTGAGGAGGGTCATTAGTTTTTTTGAGTAACAAGCATAGCTGCCTCATGCTATCTTCTGCATAAAAGAGGGGACAGGATCTTTCCCACCAAATTCATCTCTGCCTTTGTGCTGGGTGTAGCGCCAGGAATGAACTTGTCAGCCTTCCCATATTTTCACCTGGGGCTGGGAGCTGGGATTTGAGAATGGCAGTGGGCAGAACACTTTCCTATTCCAGCAATCATTTCTAATTTTAGTCTGCTAGAGGATAAGCATGATAAATAATTGTTTTCACACCAGAGCTTTTCTGCATAACTGTTGAGTATTTTTTTCCCCTCAGTAAACACTCCAAGCAGGACATTTTTTTTTAATTCTTTGTTGACTTTCTCCATAGATTAGTCTCATGGTGACTTGTCACAGCCTGATCTCTCTGGTCTTACACTGAACAAGCTCTGGAAGCAGCTGTATTTTTCTTCATTTCTATTGTTAAATTAATCAGCATTTAGATGAAGTTTACCAAAGGAGAGTGTGACTTCACTAGGGTGTTACAAAAAGTAAATGATAATTGTATCAGTTGAAGGTTGGCAGAGTTGCAGTATCTTCAAATCTTTGCAATAGGAATTTGAACATATGAAGAAAAGCAAATGCTAAAAGAGGGGGGTGGGCACTAGATGACCTCAGGACCTTGGTGCCAATTTTTTTCCAAACAAAAGTAATGTTTTTATGGGTGGTCCTCAAGCAAAGCCAAACTGAGGAATTTGGACTCAAGGTGTTGCCCTGTTTATCACAAAATGGTGGAATATCCCATTTTGTTACTAGTCTCAAATGACTGAGGAATGAACCTGTTGCATCTAGTTTCAGATATGCAGATTTTCATGGGAAAGAACTATTATATGAAAGATACAAAGAATTTCACCTTATGGTTTCTCCAGACCTTTCTTAAACAACATTTTGGGGTTCTGGACATGCAACTAAAGCAGTAAGTCTGTTTTGTTTTCTCCTTGAATGTGCTCAAATGGGGATTGTTCCTGTGAATTTTCTCAGAAAATTTGACCCTGGTTCATAAGACTGTGAGTATGAGACCAAGCACTGCAGTGCTGCTCTTCATTCTTTATTTTATAAGATGCCATTAAATAAACCACATTATTGGAAATTCAGTGGAATCATCTTTCACATTGCTGGATTTCTATTGTATTATGTCAATGCCATTTACTGCCTTTCTTTTAGACAAAGCAGGAGGCACCAGGGTGTTCACCTGTGCTTAGTGGCGAGGTCACTGGTTGTGTGAGCACTGTTCTGGAAAACCAAGCAAATCGTGAAGCTGTACTGGGGCAAACCAGATAGGTAGAAATTATTAGTATCTTTTTTCTTGATAATGTAGGTTAATTTTGTAAAAAGGTTGGTGATCACTTTGATCTATCCCAAGAACCTCTAGATCCACTCTTAGCAGGTGCTCAAGTTTTGCAGGTGTCCAACCAAGAGCTGCAATAAAAAACATGCTTGCTCTTCTATTTGTTCTCCCCAGCCTTTGGCTGTTTCTCCTCTCCCAAGCCTGATCCTGCTCAGGCTCATTGCTTTCCCCTCAGCTCCAGTTTCTCCCCAGCTCTGGGTGCATGCTCCCATTTTATTTTAGCAGAGGCACCAGATTGCAAACTTTTCCTGTAAGAAGCAAAGGAAAACAGGGCTCCACAGTAGCAGTGTTTTCCATCACCAGAAACTAGCCTGTATGCAGAATTGAGCCTTCTCCACAAAGTATGGGGCAGGTTAACATGGAATCTGCACCTCGGCCACCGCTGCTCATGGGATGGAGACACTCAGTGTATGCTTAGCCTGTTTGCTGTTGTGTTATGCTCTGATTGCTGTTTTGTTGTAAGTTCCATGGGCGAGTGTTAAACTTGTCTTAACTGCAGGATTTCAAATTAATTTTGAAGCTCTAATGAGGCTAATATGATGCTTCCATGCTCAACAGAAGACGGTTATCTGAATATTTTGTCACCTTTGGAAAATTAATTTCAATATTCAGCAGCTGCCAGAGGTCTCACTGTTCCTTGCTGGGATAATGCCTGTATCTTTGGTGGCAGAATGAGCCCCTTTTGGGGTGTATTTAGATAATTTACATAAAACATCTTTTAATTTCCCATGATGCTTTCTTTATGCTATCCTTGAATTGAGGCAGAAGTCAATGTTAGTATTCATCATTTTGAGGTTTCTATTCTGTGGATATCTTTTAAGACCCATTTACGTGATAAGTACTCATGCTTCTCATTTTGTGGTTGGGAAGAAAGGTCAGAATTTTCAAAGCTAGCAAAGAGTTGGTCTTTTCTACGGGCAAACACACATTTTGAACTTCACCCCAAAATGAGGGGAATCAGTTCTCCAGATTATCCATGTATCTTGATCTAAGCAATATTCAAATATAGTCTAATACTTAAAACTTGCAAGGCAAAATAAAAAATAGAAATTATGAAAAAAATCATAAATTTTGTTTATTTTTATCAAATTAGGTTCATTAAATCTGCATCACAACATAGCTGTGAGAGTCTTTTTAATATTTTATGCAGATATTGTGTATTTAAAGCAAGATTATAAATAGGAATTTTGAAGTAAGATTAAACCTTGTTTGCAAACCATCTGTCTTGCATGCATAAGGTGTGAGTGTCTTGGAGAAGCCTGGTTGTTCGTAGTTTATGTCTTTGCTGATGGCAAAACCTGTTGCATTAGCAAAGATGGTTGTTCTCTGTGTATGTTACTCTGACCCATGATGCTGCACCTCGCTCAATGTGGGCAGGTTTCAGGTCCAGGAAACCTTCATCTGCACTGTCTGTGCCTGTTGCTGTTGCAGTCCTGATATATAGGTGAAAATAAATCAATATGAATTTAAACTTGTACCAAGACTCCTGTCGCTGGTTCCTGCTGTTCTTGCGCAACATGAGGCCCTGGCATTTAACTAAAAGCGGAGAGAGTTGTCAAAGGCAGATCCTGCAATAAGAGGGAACAACAGACTTTAATATAAAAGTGCAGATTGTAAGCTGTCTGTGGATAGACTTTTTTTTTTTTTTTTCCTTTCCCCTTATTGTCAATGGGGAACAAGCAAAGACCTTGGGCAATGAGAGGTTGTTGTTGTCACTATCCATCTCTTAAAGCAAACCTCTGGTAAGTGACAATGACATCTTTCTTGGGAACTGACTGCTTTTGCTCTGGAATGTGAGAATTACTGAATTTGGAGTTTCTTTTTATTAAGTTATAGTCTTTTTCAATATGCTGTTTGCTATTGATTTATTTGTTTTTCTTTGAAGAGTTGGACTTTCAAATTTTAAGTCTGTCAAAACATGAGTTTGTCATGAAAAAAGCAGTCTGGGAACATCAGATGACTGAATCCCACTGGTAAGACAGGGTAAATAATTGAAAAGATAAAGAAGCCAGGTTGTGGATGACTGTTATGCTTTTCCTGCAAAGCTGATGGCCTTTTTTAATGAAGACTGTATATCTCAAATGCCACTAAAGGAAGTATCTTTAGCAGTAACAGCCAGGGGATTTTTTTAAAAAACTCTCAGGTATCCTTGGGTGGCCTCTGATCCACTACCTATAATCTTGCTCCTGTGTGCATCTTTAAAATGCTTCATCAATAAATTCAGGAGCTGCATCTCGGGCCAGGAATGTTTTGCTTTCCTGTGGCTGCCTCATTTTGGGGTACAGGAAGCACCCAAATGGCCCCACTGGCAGATGGTGCTTCAGCCCTGAAAGCTGATAGTGGCCAAGATGTAGATCCTTGTTCAAGAAGGACTGTTTCCCACCCAAATGGAGGGGATTTTCACTTCCTCGGTTGTCTTTTACTGAAGGAATACAGATCGGGCAGTAGTTAGATACACACTGGCTGATGCATGGAGGTATCTAATAATGACCAAGTTTTAACATGGTCACCTGGAGGCTTTCCCATCAGGGTGCTGGAGTGGCTGTCAAATCTTCACTGAGTTTCAGTATTTTCTTCAAATAATAATTAAGGAAGGAAAAAGTCAGGTGTAGAGAGCTGGACATGAGAAATGCAACATGGTGACGGTCTGCTTTCAAAATCAAGCTGGGCTGAGGCAGGCTGCATCTGGAACCCAATCAAAAGATCAAGAACCTGATTTTCCTTTTGCTGATATCTATCACTGTCATGTCTGGGGTGTTGAAATGTGATTGGGAAGGGAATGTGGTGCACTGCAGAGACCATAGAGTAACTAGGTGACTGAAGTTACTGGGTCAAGGAACATGAAATGAGACCTCATGTGAGAATGATAGTATCAATTTAAAGTAATGTGTCTACTTAACAAAAATAACCAAGGGCTTATCAATAAAGTTTAGAGTAACTTGCCTGGCACATCCAAATTCTGGGGTGGGCAGCTCAGTAAAGGGCTAGTGATTCAAGTCTTGATGGAGCTCAGAAACTGTGGAGGCATTTTTGTCTGCAGCCTCAGTGCTCTGGGGAGGTTTGGTGCACAGACTGGGGGGTGGGTCACTGTTTGGTAGCTTGGCTTTTTTAAGTAGAAATCAGCAACTGTGCAAAATGTCCAAGTGAAGCAAGGATGTTCCACAGTGACAGGGCATCACCAAAGAGCACCCTGGGAAAAGTAATTGCCCTGCAGCGATATTGAAACCTAATGGATTTTTCTGTGCAACTCCAAGGCAGGCAAGAGAGAAAAATCAGCTTATTTCACCGGGCACAAAATAGTGTCATATTTCTCTCATGAGGCTCTGTTGTAGTGACTGCATGGTGATATAAAATGCTTCCACGATAAAGCAAGTTTTTAATTTCTTTTAAGCTGAAACTGGTATGTAAATGACCAGAGGAAAATCTGGGCTATTTGAATAGTGTGGGGAACACTACTGTATCCTACTGTTACATAAATTCAGGTTCTCTCCCTATCTAAAATCAATTGTCCTGGGAAGCAGCATTACGTGCTGACACATGGAAGCACTTTGTCACAAGCAATTATACCATGCTACAGTAAATTGCCGTACGATCTATTATGTTATGAGGCACTCAATCTGGGAAACATTTCTCCTCAAATCAGCCTGCCTAATTACACATTAGCAGAAAAGGGATTTGCAAGATTTTCCTAAGACTTTTCCAAAAAAACAATAAAAAGGAAATGCAACTCAAAATACTAAATAGGAAACTTTATCTGTTGAAAAGTGTTCTGTCTTGAAATAGGAGAAATGGGTCTTTCAGTAATACCCTCTCATTGGAAAGCCACCTTCTAATATAAGCTGCTGACCTGAATCAATCTGGTACTTCCATGTGTTAGAATATATTGCTGTGTGATTGTGCAGGACACTGGCCAGCCCTAACACCAACTGGAAGACAGCTGAAATATTCCCTTATCAAGTACGGGGGAACTTTAAAAATTGGTTTAAAATAAGACAGACACTTTAAACTGGCATTTTGGTGTTTTGTGGTAACTGGAGTCCTGTACTGAGGAGGGCTGCCCTCGATGGCAAGCGTGGCTGAAAGCACGCTCCTCTTCATCATCTCCCATCCATCATCTTCTGTTGATGGATGGGATGCAGCAGAAGCGCTAACAGGTATTCGGGATGCAGTTAAAGAGTGCTGTTGTCTGGGAGCTTACTCCTGTGCACTGCATCCCTGTGTGGGGTCCTCCTGCCCATGGTGCCAGCTGCTCTTCTAAGCATTGTGCCTCTCTCCTGTGGGTCTTGGCTCTATTTATTGACTGCTAGGGCTGTTTCTGGAATTGAATAATACCATTAAATTGGGTATTGCAGATCTGTGTAATAACATTTAACAATACGATCCAAAACCAAACAACTCTGTATTATGGGCTTATTAACAGAACTACTTGGAAATCATCTAGCTGAATCCACTGATATATCTGTTTACATAAATATGACAGTTTTAGTACCTGTTTTGTACTTTGCTGGCATGCCTCCAACAGATTTTATGTAGGCAGTAATGACTATAATAAGGTTATAGTTTTAAAGCGAGGTGTTTGTGTTGCTTTTGTTATATCTGGACATTTTCAGCTGCAAAAGGTAAGCTGAGATAATACTGATCTTTGCTCAATGGAGAATTTTGCTGGTGGTTTTGCTGTTCTCAAGGGAAAGCATTTTATGGCACTTTAACTTCTTGATTATGTGCAATGTTTATCCCATTTTTTCCCAACTCTAAGTCTTCTCTCTATGCCAGCATCTCTAAAACCAGTTGCATTTTACACCTTCCTACAGTGGCTGTGTGCAAGCAGCTGCTGGCCAGCACTGGACGCAGGATCAAGGTTGGGGTTTAGCTGTGCCCACAGCAGCCTGTTGCTGCTGTTTCTGGCTAACAAGAAGTTTATTCTCTAGCATACAGGCTGGGAACCTGCTGATCTCTGTTCTGGGTAGCTAAGCACAGCAATATGTGTTCTCTGCACTTGTTTGCAAATGCTTTGGCTAAAAGAAGTGGAGAATGATGGAAGGGTTTCACCATTTTCCTCTCTGCAGTTTATAAACTACTTTTCCCAGATGAACCACTTTATTCTTTAAGTGCTGCACTTCTAGCTAGTTTTGTCATTGCTTCTTGTAAACCATTCTTTTCCTCTTGTTGTTTGCTTTCTTATTACATTTTTGCACTCCAATAATTTTTTTTGGCATAATCCATAAACTGCAGTTCCTTTTATCATTGTTGCTCATTTTGACCATCTTGACAAGGACTTCAGAAAGCTTCTGGAAAGGTCTGCTCTTTTTTTCAGCCTTACTTGGGTTTTTATTCCATTTGGAGGTCTCATTTTAATTCAGTTACACCCTAGGAACATGCATAATTTTGTAGTGACTTAATTTCTTTGTCCCCCCTAGGAAGCAGAGCAATGCAATTGCACTAAGGTCCTCCAGCAGCAACCATCCAGCACTCAGCAGAAAAGTGCTTTCTGTGGCTCTTCTTCAGCCTGCAGACTGCAGGGGAAGCAGGGTCTGTGTTTTAGTGAATGGCACATCTTCACATTTGGTGCTTTCCCTCTCTCACAGCCCCTTTGCCATAAAGACCTTGTAGTGTGTCAGCACATGCATGGGCTCCCATAGCAGTGGGGAGGAACCACCAAATATCTGTCATCCCTGAAGTAAACTTCACAGCAGCAAAGCAAGCACCAGCAGAGATGTAGAGGGGATTTGGGACTCCTGCTGCCCCTGTTTTGCAGCCAGAAAAATGCGGGAGCTGTTCCCAATGTGGCTGTGGGCAGGGCAGGTGGTGAGGTGACGGGGTTTGGGGGATGTCTTGGTACTGGTGACCTCAGTTTTGGCTCCCAAATACAGACTACTCTCAGCTGCAAAACAAGGAGGAGCCCAGCTTAGATGTTGGTTTTTTGAACATTATTCTTTTTTTTTTGGGGGGGGGGGGTTGTGTGTTTGGGGGGGGGGGGATTTGGGAGGGGGAATATTTAACTTCTGCAGTATTGTTTCAAATCTGCATATATACTTGGTTTTGAGGAACATGACAGTTTTACCTTGCTCTTACAGAGATGTCCCTGAGGCAGTAACCATGTTTAATTTAGCAGTTAAATCAGATTGCTTCCAGCAGCTGTATTTGTGATCTTTAGAAGCATAGCCTCTGGAGATGATTTCCTCTCCTGTGGATCTCATCTGCACTGCCATAGCTTCTGCAACACGTGTCTTCTCAAACGCTGAGAGAAGGCATGTCAAAAACTTGCTGACCCTTGTTGCTTCCTTGGGATGGATGTCAGAATAGCGTTAACCTGTGCTTATTTGCCTGTCAGTAATTGCAAAGCCATGCACATATATAACTGCAATCAATGTGGCTGAGGAGTAAAGGGGGTGTGAAAAATAATATGGGAAGCCAACAATGTATGTGGCTGTCCAAGCCAGCTCTCTGCTGCAGTGAGCTCTGCTGCTCTGCTCAGCAACATCTGGAGTTGCCATCTGAACTGCAGGATAACATACACATGAGTATTCACAACACCCAAAACATATCTTTGCATGCAGCAGACTGGGATCCTGGAGAGTTTTTTGCTTCATTTGTGGTGCTGAGCTCCCTTTATCTATCCTAGGAGGTATTTAATGAGGTTTTACGTGCAGATTTTTCCTCTTCTCCTACAGAACAACTTCATACTTTTCCCCGTTTCCCTGATTATGGCATTCACACCACTGAGCATTTGGCACCTCCCAGGTATTTTCCATTGACTCCTTATGGGAGTTAGGTGGAATCCTGCTGGAGTAGGTTAAGACAGTAGAAACCATTCCCAAAGGTAAGACCACAGTGTTCATGCAAACAAGTGTGTTTCCTCCCAACTTTTCTAGGATAAAAAGACAGGTAAACCCATTGATGACTGATCCAAGCATATGCAAGCATGTTACCCCAACAAGAGGATTACTTGAGCTCTTCCCCATGCCTGAGGATGGCTCACAGAGGCTTACCCTGGGGGAGGCTGCTGCCTGGGGGTGGGGATGCTGCACTGCTGCTGCCTGCTCCTTGTTTCTGGTGGTTCATTCTCCATGTGTAGCAAAACTGTACAAAAACATTTAAAAAATATATAAAATATGCAAATAGATAGTCCTGACAAAAGTTGAATAGTGCCTGAGCAGTTAGTGCTTGTGTAACAGGAATGTGGTATTTTTAAACTAGAGGAAAAACTATAAAAATTATGTTAAGAAAAGCTGATCGGTTCCTAACTTAATTAGAGATGGGAAGAGGGGAGCTTGAGTGACATCTGTTACTTCTGCCTTCCATAACACTATTTTTTTCCCATGGACATCACTCAAGGAGAACTGTATTTCTTATGTATTTGTTTCCAGAGAAATGATGTTTTGATTGCTTAACAATTAATAACAGAAAATAGCTACTTTGTGAAATGAAGCAAACATTGAAATATTTTATACTGTACTGGCTTTATGTTCAGTCCCTCTACCAAGCGATTTTATTTCCAATAGAGTGTTACAGTGTGTGAAATACAAACCCTTGAGTTTAATGGTAATATTATGAGCTGCATGCTGATTCTCCTGCATGCGTATAACTTCTTTGAAACGGGTTGGTTGGACATTTGTTCAGGCACATTTGTTCAGGCATGCTTCCCTGGTGTCTAGCAATAACAACCTAATCCCCAGCAGTAACTCCTAGGAATATCCAGAGATGTTTTTCCCCTTCTGAGCAAAGACATGATGCAGGGCAAGATGGGTTTAAATTGGAGAGGGAAAACCTGGCCAGGGCAGGGAGGAGACAAACACTTGGCCACCACAGCTTTCGCAAGCTTATGAGTTGCTGATACTAATGTTAAATTTATCTTGCCTGTGTGTATGGGAGGAGCCCAGCTTGGAGAGGATGCTGGTGCCCCCCATCCTGAGAGGGCAGCGTTTCCCAGGAGCCACCAGATAGAAATCCCAAGGGACCCTTCTACAGGGACACCCACTGTGCTGTAACAGCTGGTGCGGGAGGAGGCTTTGGGGGGGAGCTTGGGAGGAGTCCAAATAAGCCAAAGAGAATGAGAAGGTAAATCTCCAAGTGAGAGCAGGCCAAAGGAAGCAGGAGGGTCAGGTTACCTCTGCCTGCTTGCAGGGGCTCTGTACATCATCAGGCAGCAAACGCTGGCCCCTAACCTGCCCTGTAAAGGAAAACAAGACAAAAACCTGAAAATATTGCTTATACAGAAACGTGATAACATGCAGGAGATCTATGAGGTCAATAAATACTGTTCTGCAGCTAAATTAACTGCTTAAAGAATATACATGTAAAACAAACGTTGCGTATTCCAGAAACTCCTTTGACACTGTCTTTGCACTCCACCTTGTTGCCCACTTTATTTCAGAAACCCTCCTCCTCTCACTACTTCGTCCTGTGTTTTATTTCATTTTCAATACGAGCTCTTACAGATGACACTTATTTACCATAAATCAGCTGCAGCTGACAGCCAGGACCCAGGATGTACTCCAGAAACCGGAGCATCATTGATCCGCATTATCACCCGGAGGCACCAAACCTCTGTCTCCTCCTGTCTGCTTGCAGTCTGCAGGCTCACCGTGCCCATCCTCTAATCAATCCTGCAGCCTTGAAACATCTCATTTATTATGCTAGGTCAGAGAGAAAGGCTGTTTATAACTCCCCAGTACTCTGTCTGGGATACTGGGTAGGACTGGATACTCACAAGGATCAGGGCAAGTATATTTTGCTGTTTTGCCCTCTCCACTTCTGGTTCCCTGTGATGGGGAGCTCCTGACCTTTGCATCCCATGTTTGGAGCTGGCTTGTGCTGCTGCATCCTGTTTTTCTCTGTGTAATCCCAGTGCATTTTTTGTAGCTGGCAGGGAAAACCTGGAAGTTGCCATTGGAGATGGAAGATGGTTTTGTTGCGTAGCTTTTAATGGAGGGGCAGGGAAGGGCAGCTGAGGGGCAGCAGTTATCTCACCATGGCCAGATCGATAGGGCTGCTGTGGCAGGCGGGGCTTGCTGGTGAGGGGCCTGATGCAGGATCAATAGTGATGTGCCAGAAATCCAGCATTAACTCAATAATTCACCATTTCATGAGGGGCATGAGCAGGAGAGAGGTACATCCTGGAATGAGGTACATACAGCAACATCTTCTCGGTCATTTTACCCCTGCTAGCTCCAAGTAGCATGCAGAAAATGCACCTGAAATGTATCTGCCTAAACCCAAGCCTTACCCTAGGCTAGGATCAGTGTGTCTGCTCCATTCAGTGCCACAATGGAGGGCAGGGTGGCAGCAGAGTCTCTCTGGGATGTGGTTTTCCCTGGTGCCAAGATGACTTTGGGATTAGCCTACCTGTTTAGGGCTAGATTTTTAAGAAGCTGGATGGTACAGCAGCAGCTCAGGATTGTTTTTCTGAAACACTGGTAAATCATGATGTCGCCTGTAATTTACAGATTGCACTGGTAAATCATGGTGTCACTTGCAAATTTAAGCACAGAGCCCAGGGAGCGCAGCACACGTTAAACTTGACTATGCTGTGGAAAGGACAAAAAATACTAGTAGTTATAATATATAGCAAGTTGCCATTCCTGGTGACAGGTATTTAGACTTCTGCCTTTACACATATAGGGGGAACATAAACCAACAAAACATTATAGGAAAGCTGTTACATTTCAGATCAAAGTATAAATATTTAAATTTGAGGTGGCTTGAGTTTCATTGCTCACTATCAAAAAAAGGGTGAGGAAATCCAGCCAGGTTGGAAGAGGTTCACCTCAATATAGCTGTGCTAGCTTTCAAACACAAACATGTCCTCTTTGAGTGTCAAAAGCTGTGATGAAAGGGGCTCGGGGTTTGGTTTAGAAGCACTGATGTTCCTCCTGCCACAAGATCTTTTGAGTTATGTGTAGCTGAATCAGTTTCCAGGGTGTTCTCTAGAGAAAATGCACTGCTGAGGTTTCAGTGGAAATCTAAATTTTGGCTTCTGCAAGATTGTTGGGGTTTTTTTGCAAGGTAATTCTAGTGAAATAATTCATCTGGAATTAGCATAGGAGTAAATACTGTCAGATTATTATTCTATAAAAACCAGATAAATGTGTTACCTCAGCTGTGCCCTCAGTTTGGTTTGCTTAAGGATCCAGCACCCATCTTGCCATGTGCCGCTTCCTTTTACATTACACCAAATTTTTGCAATCAAGTCAAATATTAAACTCCTTATTTATGCTGATTACAATTTTGCTGTGCAATTAACTATCTTTTTGAGCATCTAAGAACAAAAAAATTGTACTGTGTATAAACATGAAAATAAGAGTATAATTTTGGCCTCTTAACCCACTTTCTGCCAGAATGAATTAGTTGTCTACAGTGAGGCATGTGCAAGATAGAGTTCAGGACCTAAAAAATAAGTAATAAATATTCTTGTTGAGGGGACTTGTGTGTTTGGGAGTGATGAAATCCCTGGGCTCCCCAGTGGGGCTGGCATTCATTAAAACTGTGTTTGAGACAAGAGCAGCTGGTGTCAGTTAGAGGTAAACAGTTTGAAGCAATATTTTTCCATTTTTCACTTTGCTTTGATCATGATATAAGCAGATAGCTCAATAAAGTGCTGAAGTAGAGCTTCTCAAATTAGTGCCCAGCTAGCAAAATACATCATCTGAAGCAAGATTTTTCCCATTTTGAATGCAAATATTAAAATCAAGGCTTGCTGGTATGTTTGCATGATGATTAATATGTACAATGCTGTATTTACAGCTCATGGCTGAAAAATATGCATTTTGGGTAAAAGCTAGTTTTGCCAAAGGTTTTGGGATCCCATGTTAATTTTTTGACTTTTCCTTCCTTTGATGGTATGCAAGGTTGCTGGTGTTTGGGCTGGCGGGAGCACAAAGCCAGGGCAAGCAGGACCATGGTGACTGTGTTTGTCCTGCCCACGTCTTGACATGGGTTGTTTTTTTTAATGGTTTGTGTTAAAAGAGGCAGGTCACAGCATGGGGTTATTTGAAACAATTTTCATTGTAGTAGGCAGGCTCAAGATGAGTAATTCATGGGATCCTAGCTAACTGTGGCATGAAAAACTTGGGTTTGAACGTGGAGATGAACTGTTCTGAATAGCTGCTCCAGTCGTCTCATCAAAGTCCATTCTTCTTCCGTTGCTGTCATTTTTTATTTCTGGTTTCTGCAGAAGAATTACTAGAAAAGTGGAGCTTGGCTTGAGTCCAGACTTCCATTAGGTGAAAACCCCTGGGGAGCTGGGGCCAGAGCAGCTCTTGCCTCCCAAATAGCTACTGGAGTGGCTGCATTAGCCTGCCAACACCCTGCACAGAGTAACATCTTCTAAGGAGGGTAAATGCCAGCTTTTAAATGGATCCGTTGCAGTCACTGGAGCTGGGCTCTTAAGTGCCTCTGAGGAGCTTAGCCAAGACGTTTAGGGATTTACAGACTTTGCAGAAGTCAGACCCAGCCAACCATGCTTGCACTCTGACCTGGGCTACCAATGCTATGGACATGCTATTTTGTCTCTTGGTGTCACACAGAAATGCTCTTTAAATGACTATAGCTCTGAACTGCAGCAGGATGAGCCTCAGGTACTCAAATGCTTTCTATAAGCTCATCATGAGCCGGCAGTGTGCACTTGCAGCCCAGAAAGCCAACTGTATCCTTGGCTGCATCACCACCAGCATAACCAGCAGGTCAATGGAGGTGATTCTCCCCCTCTACTCCACTCTAGTAAGACCTCACCTGAAGTATTGTGCCCAGCTCTGGGGCCCCCAACATAAGAAGGACATGGACCTGTTGAGGCAAGTCCAGAGGAGGCCACAAAGATGCTCCAAAGGCTGGAGCACCTCTCCTATGGAGATGGGCTGAGAGAGCTGGGCTTGTTCAGCCTGGAGAAAAGAGGGCTCCGGGGAGACCTTAGAGCAGCTTCCGGTGCCTAAAGAGTCAAGAAGAGAGCTGGAGAAGGGCTTTTGACAAGGGCAGGTGGGGAGAGGACAGGGGGGAATGGCTTTAAACTGACGGAGGGGAGGTTTAGATTAGATTTTAGGAAGTTCTTCTTCTTCACTGTGAGGGTGGTTGCCCAGAGAAGCTGTGGCTGCCGCATCCCTGGCAGTGTTTAAGGCCTGGCTGGACGGGGCTTTGAGCAACCTGATCTAGCAGATGGTGTCCCTGGCCATGGCAGGGGGGTTAGAACTAAGTGATCTTTAAGGTCTCTTCCAACCAGAACTGTTCTAGGGTTCTATGATTGTGCTTGAAAGTAACAGAGATGGTCCTGGAAATGCCTCCTTGTTTGACTGATTCCTGGTGCTTCAGCTCTGCTGGATAGATGGCTCAAAGAAGGTGATGGGAGGGTAGATGGCACCCACTTTTTCACCTGCAGGTGTGCTGTTGAAAAGTGGCAACTTCAGGCAGCCAGCTTGTGTGCCATGGGCTACCTGGAGCAGAGCTCAGGCTGGGGTCACTTCCCCGGCATTAACCGCATCTCGTGGTAAGAAATTATTCACCTTCTTTGTCTTGAAATGCTCAGTAGCTTCCCTGTCTGCTCTGAAATCACTCTTGGGCTCCTGGGTCCTTTTTAAAGGAAAAAAAAGGATTGTTACAATGTTACCATTGGGCACTAACTGTAAGTGTTGGTGTCAAGAGCTGCCTCTTTCTCCACCGCAGAAAGACACAAAACCACTTGCAAAGGGAAGGTGCTGACTCCTCAGGTGGTAATTTCTAGTAATTAATGACTTTGGAGAACAAATCCCCCTAATAGTGTAAAAGCCCGGAAAGTCTGCCTGGGAAGTGCATTTTTCTCAGTATAATTTGTTTAATTTTGATTGGTCATTTCCCTGATAGAAATATTGCCTTGGGGCATAGCAAGACTCAGAACAACGCTACTCACTCCCTCTTCTCTTTTTACTTACACCTGGAAAAAACAATGAATGCTAAAATAAAAAGCCGTACCTCATTTTTTCGGTAACTGATCACTGTAGTGTTCTTTGCTTTTAATATACATAATTTTTATAGATCAATTCTGAAACTTGCAGTCACTTATAGCTAAGGCTTGCAAGTAAATGGGGGTGTTTTTCTTAATTTATTTATAAATCTAAAGAGAAGCTTTGCTTGTGGGCTCTATCTGTGACCATGAGTTGTTCTAAAGCCTGTCCTAAGTCTTCAAATGAGAGAAAAGTGAGTAAGGGTAGCAGGCACATCAGTAACTGGTACTATCCACTGTTTAGAGCCATTAACAATATGTGTTCAAAAAGGAGCAAGAGCCTAATATCCTCACAGACTGAACACGTAGCTAATAAGAAGAAAATACTCGGTTTGATTTTAGGATTATTTTGGAAGAAGCTAAGTAAAATAGCAGTTTTGAAAACTTAAGTGCTGTAATACCAAAAATCCACTCCAAAATGCTTTCTAGAGAAACTAATAAATTTAAACTATCTTGACAACCATAGCAATCTTTTCACATTATAATAAGACAATAAGTCGGCCTTCTCCATTCATTGTGAAGATTAAATAAAACCTGCTTTCTTTTATACTCACTGTCGCTAAACATTTCCTTCATTTTGTCTGCTGGTTCCCTTCCTTTTTCAGTTCATGTTAAGCTTATTTTTCATAGTGTTTTTGAAAAATCTCACTGCTATTTCAAAAGTGCAAACCATGGGGTGGGTGTACACTGGCCTTCTCATCCCAAGACCAGGAAAAGCAGCTCTAAGGAGTGACAAGGGGCAGAGCCCTTTGTTGCCCGTGCAGCTCAGGCAGCTGCTTGCTGTATGTGGGATGATTCCTGTAGTTTGCTTTAAGTTATCTAAGAGAGCATTTAACATGCTTTCACAGGGCAGCATCAGCATTTTCCCTCATCCCTTTTTATAGTTCTTCTGTTTGTTTGTTTGGTTTTTTTTGTTCCCAACATATGAATCTCCCACCCTCACTCTTTTGGTTAATGTTGGTTTTGGGGACTATAAGGATGAAAATATTGTGTGTATCTAAACTTAGGTGCAGAGTTAGGCACTCGGGCTGCTGGCTTTGCAGGGTGTCTTGGCTTTGGTCCTGTGAACTCATTCCCCAGACCTGGAGGTACTCAGCTGTTACATGAATGTTGCACCTGGGGAAGAAAATGAAGCTGTGGCTGCCAGGTGCCTGACTTTCTGTCAGAAGAGTTTCCTTGTAGTGGGGGGACAGGCGGGGACACACATCTAAGAAGTCAGAGATTCAGAGATCACAGCTGGAGGTATGTGAGTTTTCATAATGAGAACAAGCAGCCATTGGAATAATCTCCCCAGGGAAGTGGTGGATTCCCCAACACTGGACACTTTTAAGATTTGGATGGACAGGGTGCCAGGACATCTGGTCTAGGTTATGCTTGACTAGAAAGGTTGGACCAGAAGATCCTTGAGGTCCCTTCCAACCTGAGATGTTATGATACTATGAACAAAGGTGGTTTTCTTCCTGGCAAGGTTAAGCTTCTCAGCACTGCATTTGCCACCACTGCCGGCAGCATCACCACTTGAACATGTGAGTGAGAGATGGCAGAAATGCAAGAATAGCATCTTCTCAAAGGATGTGAAAGCTCCCTCATGAACTGGATGGGAGCTTGTGCCTGGGGGGGTGTCCAACCTTGGCAGGACTAGGAGGCTGCATGCTCAGCCTCTCCTTCTGGCCAGGAGTGTCACTTTGGAGTCGGCTGACCCCATCCTGCGGCATTGCAGCTGTGGTGCAGCCGTGCCTCCCTGCATGGCTCAGCCATCATGGGAGGTGGCCCTCACCATAATCCAACAGTGAGCAAACAGAGACATTCTGCGGGAGGAAAAGAAGCCAGCTCTGCTGTGTTGTACTGCTGAGCCTTGATCTTGGTGTTATTTCTGTTAAAATGCTTGCTCATAATTACACATTGAAGTACCTGGGTTCTGAGAAGCTAATTAATGCAGAGCAGTGTCGTATAGTCCCAGAAAAGTACAAAAAGCAGCATCTTGCTTGGCCCCAGGGGAATTTTCCATTACAGTAGTGGAGACCTCACTTAGACACAGCCAGCTCACAGTTGCCAGGACTGTCTGTGGTAGCTGGACTGTAGGCTCTGGCCATGCTCTGCAAGCTCCTAGCATCGCTCAAACCACAGTGACAGTTAACAGGGAAGAATAGGTTATTTTTTTGCTTGGGTAGACAGGTATGAGCAAATTTGGCATTGTGGGCAGGTACAGGCAGTGCAGGCAGGTACAGCCAGTGCGGGCAGGTTGGTGGCAGCTCGTTGTGTTGATCCTAATAGTTCTCATGTCTTTAAACAGAGTGCATCTTCACCCCAGCCCAGCACAGAGAGCCAGTGCTAACAATTTCTGAAATGGAAAAGAAGGATAAACCACTCCTGTTTACCGTATCTCTGAATTCTCTTTTATGCAGTGAGTAACCCATTTCATCTAGAGACAGCATGAAAATCATATCTGATCCAAACTTCTCTACAGTAATACTTTCTCATGTAAAATGTCAAAATGAAACACACAGTAATTCTTCTCTATGGGGAACAAAAAAAAAAAAAGTGTTTTATTAAATCTTATAAGCATAGGAAAGAAAATCAAATTAATTACTGAATTCCAGAGGCTAAGAAGTTTTTTCTTTATGTGTAGTAACCTGCCAGCTATTACTGTAGAAGTTTTCATAAATTTCATCTCTTCTATTTCTTTTACAGAAGGTTCAGAAATATTTTCCATAGAGCCATGGAACTTGGTATCTTATGACCAGATCATATATTCCTCCAAGCAGGTTATGGGGCACTCGGTCTCCAACACAAAATGCCAGGAGAATCCTGCTTGGAAAACAGACTAAACTAGCTCCTGCTTCTCATCACACGTCATTTTGGCCAACTGGAAAGTGAGAAGTAATGTGGATTTGTTAAAATTGAGAAAGCATAGGCAGCTTTGAAATGATAAAGATTAAAGGGCTGTTACATCTATCCTCTCATTTACAATGAATTTTTTTTCTTTTTCTTTCTTTTTTTTTTCTTTGGGGTATGTGTGTGTGTATGGCAATGCAGTAGCTGGGAGTGAACCACCTTACAAGTATGTTCCGTGTGCAAAGTTATTTTCTCTATATATTAAAAAGCCAAGCAGAGGCTTCTGCTGCACTTTGGTTTCCACGCCTTTCTGCTAGGAAATCTGGACTTCCCATGTGAATTGAGTAAGCAGCATCTCTTCTTTGAATGGGAGGCTTCTGGATGATAAATACTCTGAGTAGTGGTATTCTTCCTTAAGATTCAGGATTTCCATGCATGTTAACATAAAAAATAATAAAAAGGTAAATGTGGAAATGCCAGTGCTGCAGACGCTGACAGCCTGAGCTGCTGATGGGGGGGAAGGAGGGATGCACTTGATGTGATGTTTATCCAGAGAGAATTGCAGCCCCTGCTGTGCATGCTGCTGCTGGTGAGAGGAGCAGGCTAGGGCTCAGTGGCGTGGCACAGCTAGCACCTTTCACAGAATCACACCCAGGGACTGATGGTGAGTGGCTGGGAGCAATGTGCTGTGGTGCATCCTGCATCCCTGTTGCAGAATGCTCAAGGAAACCTGGAAAGTTGACACAGAAGGCTGCTACCCATCAGCAGGAGAGAGATGTCCTTCATCCTCTTAAGAGTTTTGGTGGTGAAACACCTGAAGTTAGAAAGCTGGGGGTTTGTTTGCAAGTAAGCAGGCTCCCATTGTTATATACAGTGGTACAAGTAACACAGCTGGGGTGGATGCCAGAGATGAAGTGGTATTTTTCAGCTATCACACTTACCAGCCTCAGCAACACAGTACAGACTTGGGTTAGGAGGATTTCCTTTCCCATGGGAATCTTCAGGCCAAAGTATAGCACTGCAGGGTGAGGGCTGCAGCAGCAACAGGACTCTAGTATCAAAGGCAGCACTGTCTCTATGCCTTGAACTGTCCCCACTCCTCCCCAGATGAGGATTCTGGGGACCACCCAGGAGAAGGGCTCTGTGCCTTGCTCCTGGTTCTCCATTGCTTTTTGTTGCTATTGGATGTTAATCCTTTTTTGTTTTCTAGTTATGCTGTTTAGCATAGGTCCTTTATTTAAACTGATACTTACTTCATCTGAAGAAAATTTACCAATGCATGAACTTTTTTAAAGCTTGGGTTTTTGTTTATGAATGAGATAGGCCACCTCTTGCTACCTCCAGATTACTGCTGAATCTAAAGAAATATCTTCAATATATGTAATGAAGAAGGGTTCATCTTTTTTTACATTAGATGTAGCTCAGGTGCTCAGTGGTCTAGTTCTATACAGGCAAACTTACAGTAACAATAAGTTCTTTTGATTCCCTGGGCTAATGCTGAAAAAGACTTTTTGTGCATAGAGTCACAAGTGTAGGGACCCCAAAGCTACGCAGACTTTCTCAGCATTTCAGGGCTATCCCTTAGCAGCTCATGTCTGAAACAAACACAAACCACAGCAAAATGGAACAAGTGATTTAAAAATCCTAACTTATCTAGCTGTCTCTATGTATAACTTTCAGAAAAAAATACGCTAAATGTCTTCTCTAAAATATAACTAAAAATAGGGGAAATGATATTTCAAAAGACTGGCTGATCTTGGGCATTAGAGTGCTACTTGCCTCCTCCCCAGTTTTTGTACTGCTGATTGATGGCAGTGCCCAGTGCGCTAGCAGAAGGAGGTATAAGCTATGCTGTGACAAGTGAGCAAGATGCACCATCTTTACTTGCCCTTCGTCTCTCATCTCCTCTTCATGCAAAGCCTTTAATGGCCTAAGGCTGTCTGGGATGCTCCCAGCAGCTCCCTCATGCACGGCTGCTTACTGGGTTCATTTTGTTTTCATGTTAATTTGCAAATGACAAACGACTACTCCTGCTGTGCATGCTTTTCAGAATTGATATTAATCAATTCAAGACACAAACAAAACAATTAAAAATCAATCGGTATGCAGCTATTAGAAAGCAAAATTTCATTAAGGTTAATAATTGCAGGAATTAGGGAACTAATAAACGATAGTGATCTCCAGGAGGTATCACCTCGGGCTCTGTGCTTCATCCAGCCTGCCCACAGACCACAATGACCCTGCCAAACATTTGGAATAAGTTACTTGATATTATTTTGTAACTAATGGTCATGATAAGGATTGGAAATCAGACTTGTAGCTAATCTTTTACTTGCATACTTGGTGACAATCTTCCTGTAGGATAAATATGAGCAGTGTGTGGTATAGGGCTGTGCTGGAAAGGTACAGCTGCTTGTCCTGGGTCTGCTTCCCTGTGCTCAAAGAGATAATTTTCCCCACAAAAGCAGCTTCCGGGCACTTAAATCTTTGTAAATTCATTTTAGTAGCTTTTGTCTTTGGGTTGAAAACCATGAGCTGATTGTCCTAAGGCGCAACTTCATGTTGCCTACAAGATGAGCGCTGCTATCCTCCCATAAACCCAACCTAGTCTGTTGTTTCAGTCACTTCCTTTTCCCTGCAGGTTAAATAGGATCTTGGAGGCTGCTCAGAGTCTTAGCAAAGTATTCTAATTTCCCAGAAATAAAGAGGATTTTTCTGGGTGTGCTGCTACTAAGAAGCCTGTTTGCTGCTGGCATGAACTATTTTATTCCTAAATTCTTTTATCTGTTTATCTGGCAGCTATAAACCCACCTTCCACCCTATTCCATGCTGTTGTTATGCCTTTCATGGTGCAACAAGGATACAGTCCTGGAGTAGCACTGCATGATGTGCTCCTTGCTGTGCTGAGCTCCTTCTATAAATCATTCATGGAAGCCCAGCATCCCATTTCTCACTTTCTTGCCCTGAAACAGCAGGCATTGCTGAGTGGAGCCTGGGCAGCACTGCTAGGCTAGGAACTGTCTGCCAGAGCCATAGAATTGTAAGCCAAAAAGAAAAGTAACAAGATAAATGAGGAAAAAGAAGTTAAGTTCTGAATATGAAGGACAGATTTTGGGTTAAAACCCCACTCTCAAGTTGATGAGAAGGCCAATGGGATGACTTAACAATATAAAGTCTGTTATGGTTCTGTGTTAATTTATATACAAATATTCTATTTATATCCTTTTATGGATCCTGACAAGCTTTCAGGGAGCTTTCTGGGATTCAGGTATGCTCCCTGCTGTTGCAGTAAATTCCAGGGAGTGTGGTAGGTTACTGCTACTGGCAGAGAAAATGCCAGTTATTAGCAACATCCGATGTGAATGATATTGATAAAAGGCAAGGATCAAAATAAAAAAAAAGTAGGGAAAAATAACACATTAATATAGGCTAACTCCTACCGTACTTAGTGAACTTGGCTACTGACACCCTACCTGTCCCTGACTGGGATCACTGGGTGACCATGTAAGTGGACTTGTGTGATTTTTTTCAGTCTTCATGTGCTAAGATGGTACCTGCCTAGTAAGTATATACACACATACATATATATATATAGACACACACACCCCCCTCCCCGTACACTTCTCTACCAGATCAGATGTTAGTCCTAGTAAAAGGCCTCTTATCGCACAAAATCTCTAAGGAGCTGCTGGTCACTACACAGGCATTGCTGTGATCCCTGATATATGTGCAGGAGTTCCAGACTTGGCAAATGCATCTTATCCCTTGGGAATATCTGCAGTCAGGATAGGGGATTGCAGTTAGGTGTCCTCCTGCATGGGTTGTCTGACAGCAGAGCTCCCCACACTTGCTCTAGGGGTATGGGGAGCAGCACCAGCTCCCCATGCTGGCTGGGGAACAGTGTGTGGAGGGCATGTAGGCTGGATGAATCCTGCATCTGTCATTTTCAGAGTGCACAGTGAAAGGTTATTAATTATATCCAGTGACGTAGTTGTCAATCAAAGCTAGACTACGTGGCTTTTTTCTTTTAAATAAAGTTAGCTAGAGAGCTCATCTTAAATCATCATGTGGGATGGCTCAAATTTAATACACCTTCCAGAGAAACAGCAATGGTAATAATAATAGACTTTGGTTTCACTTTTAAACTGATAGTGGCTTGAAGCAAGCCAAACCTCATCCATCTTCCTTATATTATCAGAACAAGATAAACATTTTTCATGCTGATGAGCTATGTTGCTCCCCCAATCTCCCTCCTCTGTGGGGTAGGGAAATCAAGGGACAGCTTTCTCCTTGCAGCGGTGTTTGGGGGGCTCTCCCTTTCACATGTCAAATGTGGACAAGGGGATGGCTGGGTTTGAGACAGCTGTATGGGACCTATTCTAACCCAGAATGTGGAGGACACCAGGGCCCTGGCAGCAGAACCTCCAACCCTGCCCATGCCTCCTGCAAGGGCCTTTATGCACAGTGTTTATCCACACTGCCTTGTCCATCATGAAGCCTTCTCTCTCCTTTGATGCATGAATAAAATGTGAGGTCCTTCTTTAATTTTATGAATTAATGTGTATGCATAATCTGTTTTTTCCCATTGATTCATAGCAAAGGTATGGAAAAGCAATTCACAAGACCTATTTCTAAGTAGTAGCTAGTGTTCTTTAAAGGACAAAGCACAGGCCATAAAACTCATAAGAAGTAATTATGTTTAATACACCCGAATTTAGTATTTGTACATGCCAATGCACATTCACACTTGAGCAATGATCTGCTGATTCTTCCCTCTAGGAATATGGAATCCCTCAGCACTGGGGTTGGAACAGATTTCCATTGTCTTCAGGTAAAATGATCAACCTGTTCTTCTTTGGCATGAGTAATTCTGATTATGAGCAACTGAAGCAATAGATTAGAGCCTGTGACACCAGGCACCAGGCTGTGATTTTAGTTGAAAAAACCCCAAAGAAAACAGCAAGCAAACAAACCCACCTCCCCTTACAGCAACAACCAAGCAAAATGGTTCATGTGTCCCAGATGAGCTTTGTATGTTTCAGTTTTTCTGGACGCGTTCATCTAACTTGCTGGCCAGTGCTAGGGAAGTTCAGCTTTCAAAAAGAAACTTCATTAACAATTTGGGTCTGTGCAATTCTTCCCAGTTCTGCCCTAGGCTGTTTTGGCTTTCCATCATCCAAATCAATGAAAGCATAACAATACACGCAGAGCTGTAAGCAAGGGAATAATCCAAGGCCTTTTGGTTGATGACATGCTCACAGTATGTGTATGCTTGTGTTGTTTCGCTGGACAGGGCCCTGTGATTTCAAATTAAAAAGATGATTTGATTTCAGTTGAACTAATCTTTATAGATCGGTAGATAAGCTTAAATGTTTGCTTATATTAGACAGAAGTAAGGAAACTGAAGTCTTTCGCATAGTTACAATTGCCAAGGAAACCACTCTGCTGGTATCTACAGTTGGCATTTAATTTTTTCCCTTTGTGTGGCTGTTGGAGAACTGTCTGATTACAACACAGAAATGCTTCCAGTCTTACTGTATTGCTAGTCAATGTCTTCATGATTTTTCTATCAGTTTATCCAAGAGCTTCTGCCATTCTTCTGAGGTTCATTGGAGTCACTGGTTTTCATTTCTAAAAATGAATGCAGCTAAATTTAAAAAATATGACACTTGATGGGAAACCATGAATAATTGTCTGTATTCAGAATGTTTTCCACTCCTCTTGGATCTTTTCTAAAGTAACTGTTTTGAAAAATAGGTGTTATTTCTGGAAAAGCAATTTTCTGAAACTGAGCAGTGTGTTGAGGTGAGTTGTGATACAAAGCATAAACAACAGCCTTCTAATTGTCCAGGTAAACTTTGGGTTGCTTGAGTGTTTTAGTAGACATCTGTTATTTCTGTCCATCCTTAATCTTCCAAAATACATGTTTTGATGAAACCTTCCAGACCTAAAGTCTTAGAAATAATGATGAAATCACATTCTAAAGCAAAGAAACTGGGACCAAGAGTTTGGCTGATGGTCTTTACTACCAAAGTGAGTTTTCTGGCCATGACGGGCACTGTTTTGGATGAAGACCAGCCTGAATGTGACTGTTGTGATTATTTCAAAGCATTTCACAGAGGCACTTTAGCAGCAGGTAGGGCAGAGGTAGGCTGTTGACCTGGCAAAGCAACCTGCCGCTAAAAACATCCGGCCTATGGTTTTTTGCTTTCCACATGGGCATGACCTTTTTCAGCTACACTTACAAATCTGGGTATAAAAACTTCCCAGATTGTCATAAGCCTGAGCTTTTAATTATCTTGCTTTCTGGTAGGGCATGGAGAACTCCTCACTAGGTTTTAGCATTTGGGTGTGGTTATACTTTTCTCCTCTGTTGGGCGAGAAGTAGGACCCAGAGCTGATTGAAGCTTCAGGGTGCATTTTTGCTGGTCCCAGCAGACTTTGGCCTGTGTCTCTGATTCAGCAAACCTTTCACATGTGGGGCTTGCATCGGAGCACAGGTGGATGAGGAGGTCCTTGTCCTGCGTGAGATTGTGACTGGGAGGCAATGATCGGGACCCCGAAGGACTGGATCAGGAAAAGACTTGCACCTCCATCATTTTGCTGCAGTGCAGGAAAGAGAAAACAGACTAGGAAAGAGGAGTCAAAGAGAACACCGTCTGATACACCGTTCATTGCAGCATCTTTTCCAAAGTCGTTTGTGCTACAGCTTCGCTTGGTCAGACTTTTTACCCTGTCTTTATTTGAGCCTCTTACTCAACTGTACCCCTTGCTGAGGTTGAGCAGTGCTCAAGTCAGGGCCTGAAATCTCTCCGTTAGAGGGGAAGAGAAAGCTGTATGCGATGGGGTTTGCTTTTGCGCTAGGAGGAAATCCTGGTCTTGTCCAGCGTGAGAAAGTTTTTAAGAGCAAGTCTAAATTAGGCTCTATCATTTCTTTAATGGTTTGCAGGATGGGAAATCGTAACAGGTGAACAGATGTGGTGAGTAGACTAGGCGACCTGTAGTTAGACTTGAGCTCAAAGTTAATGCTTGGTGCTCTGCCCTGAATAACCAGGTTTTGTTACTCTAACTCTGAAATCTCTTGGGAATTTCAGATGTCTTTCAAGAGACTGAAAAATTAAGCCCTAATCTAAGAAGCAGCTTCATCCCCTGTGCTCATTTAGAGACCAGCTAGTCCCTTCCCAGATGAAGCGGAGCCTGAGCTAAGGGAGCATACTGGCAGCTTTAACTTTGATTTCAATGCTTTTCAAAAATAAGTCCTTTTTCATCCCTGTGTCTGTATATGTGCTAATGAATTGTGGTTTGAATCAGCTTCTGATTTGTGATTTTTAATTCATCTTACAATAGGCTATCTGTGGGGCTTTGTATTTGAAAATATAATTCGGTATAATTATCACAGGGAAGTTTTCAGAAAGCTGTGCTAGCAGCCAAGATAGCATCTCCATTCTTCTTTCACTGCTAATCAGTTTATATGAGCCTTTCTTATGCATAGCTTTCTGACCATACTAAATTTTTCTGAAACAAACACTTTATCCACACTTATCAGACAGCAGCATGTCTGAGAAATTACATTATATTCAGCAAAAAGCCTCAGAAAGAGCATATTTGCACTTTTTCTCTTTCTCACAGAACTGGACATAGCAGATTTTTGTTATTGCTCATTTTTCTTCTGTCTTAAGATCTTTCATCTTTTATTTTTCTCTTCCATATCCTGGACATTTTCTAATCCTTTTCTGAAGACCACATGATAGTAGGTTATTTTTCAGTTTAAAATGAGATATGACTAAAGCCTCCAACCTGCCCCAAACCTCCTTGTTTTCCTTTATTTTCTATTTTAACTCAATTCACATGGTATCCACAGAAATCTAATTTGCATGTTCAGAAACTGGAGAAAGAATATCTGGCAGGTGCTTGCCTGGCACTGGCTCCTGCTGGCATTCAGGCTCTGTTTCCTGAGGATGGCACCTCTCTTATTCCAAAATGAAAAAAAATTGAATGTGAAAATTATTTTTAAAAAGTCTGAAAGAAGCTCCCACCAAACAGGAGTTCACTTTCCTGGTGTGAGGATATAATGTGTGATGGCAGCAAGCAGAAAATATATTCCCAGGGATCATCAGTGGACAGAAACAAATACTGACTTGTATTTGTCATTACCCCAATTTTATAGAGTGTTCGTCTAGTAAGCAAGTTATTTGCAAAATGGAAATATTGTTATTTTTGCTCAAAAGCAAGGAGTTTGCAGAAATAGCAGAATGTTTTCTATTATGGGCTACTATTGTTGTCCTGTACCAAGCTTTGAAAGCACCACACCTTCACAGCTCTGTTGGGAAGCAGTGCTGGGATCCAGACATGATTATACCACTTCATGAAGATGTGCTTACGTGAACATCTGGGGTCATAAGATGTAACGTGCTCGCTTCCAGATCTTGACTTTCTCATAAGCAATTGAAAATCAATGTGGTGCAACCTGCTCGGATAAGCGCTTCAGCTCTTAAGTTTTGCTATGGCTGTGGTCCATGGCAATTCCAACCTCTCCAAGCATAAAGGGGCAGGAACCCAACTGCAACAGCACTGATGGAGCCCTGTTCCTTCAGTAGGACAAGGACTATCCTACTGATATGACTGTAAGAAACGGTGAGTCCCTTTGCAGCTGAAGAAGGTCGTGTAGCTGTCCAAAATAGCCAATTTATTTTCTCCTTCCAAAGCTGCTAGAGACCAACTAAATAATAATATCTCATGGATAGGGATAGAATATATCTTTGCTCTCTAGGGTTTGCTTGTAGTAGTAGCAGCCACATTATTAACTGCCACATTCATGAAGAACGAAAGCATTGCCTGAGATGGCGTGATGGTATTTTCAAAAGCATCAGAGAGGTTAATTGACAAATTTCCCAGCACTCCGGTATCTAAGTGCCTGGAGCTCCTGCTCTAGTGTTTGCCCAAATGCAAATGATATTTAAATATGTGCAGCAAAGTCTGTGGCAGCAAGAAGCTGAAAACGGTCCGTGCTACCCAGATGCAATGTATCCCTTACAGACCAAACCAAAGATCTCTCTCTCAAAAATAAAGAGTTTCCATCTGTCACCTCAAATTAATGATTTCTAATTAGGCAAAATACATTTTTTTCCCTTTCATGTAAATTCACCGTTGATTCTAAAAATGCAAGAAGAACTGTAGGAACCTATATTTTCATGAGCATTATGAAAATCTCAGGCAGTTGCAAAAGAAGATGCCTCCCTGCTGTCAAATAACCAGGGTACAATACACTAGAAAGGCAATAAAGTAACCAGTGAACTTGCTTATTTTGTGATAGACCTCTGAGTTGCCTTCCCTTTGCAAAAAGAAACTGACTCAGGGCATGAAATGCATCATGAAGAATAAAGTACAAGAGTAATTCAGGGAAGGAAATTATACTGATGGTCAATTGACTCCTAATATTCTTAATCTAGTAGTTCTGTAAGTGGAAACAGTCAAGGTGTGAATGAAGAAAAACGACCACTGAGAAGGTATCTGCTTCCACCCTGCTGTAGCTTTGAAGCTATACTGCTTGACCCAGGCTGGGGCTTCATGGCCAGAAGAAGCTGTTGCAACTACATTTGCCTTTTCTGCTGAAAACTGCTGCTTCCATATTATTTAGCCTGTTCAAAACATCTGAAAGAAGTGTCCAGGAATAATGCCTATGTTGCTTGCCTGCAACATAAAGCCTCTGAGTCCATTTGCTATTATTAATAACAGTAATCGTCACAATTTACATACCCAGTTGGCAGCTTTGGAAGGGCTCCTATAAATATTCCCCTTCCGTATATACAGGAGTTTCAAACCAGCTGCAGCTTCTTGGTCTTGTTTCACCAGGACATTTTGGTTGCAAATGCCACTGGATCTTCGGCAACTCATCTCCAGGTATGGCCAAGCACTGGGGATATGGTGGGGAAAAGAGATGTTATTTATTGTGCGGGACTAAGGGAATGTGAGACCTGTTTCCCATGAGCTAACAGACCCCAAGGAGGGGACAGGGTGGTGCACGGATGGTGCTTCCAGCAACAGCACTCAGTGCAACTGGTGCTTTATTTTTTCTTCTTCCAGCTTTTTCTTTTTGTTCTTTAATTCAGCCTCTGGCTACTTTTGTCAGTTATCTCATCTCCTGATGTAAAATCTAAAAGACATGGCAAAGTGATGCATCTAACAGTGCACTTTTTTTTTTTATTATTTTTTTTTTTTTTAAAATAAGCTACCAGCAGTTAGGGAATACTTTCTGCTCTTCTTTTCTTTTTTTAAGCAACTGAAGATGTACAGTCCAGGGACTGCTGATCATGGGTCAGGCGGTAAAACCTAATCTCTTTCAAATTGCCCATTATTATGTGTGACAGTTTATGGGAGCATTAGCTCTTCCTCTGGACCATAACTGAGCAAGCCTGTTTTGCTGCTGGCTGTAACCAGCTCCCCTGGAATTGTTACTTACGCCTGTTGTTCGATACCAAAATTGCTCATCATCACAGCCACCTGAGTACCACCAGGCTCCATTTTTCTTCCTCAGCATGCATGTGGTATTTTTTTATATATCTAGGATAAATATTTATAGCAAATCACTATTGAAATATAGCGAGTATTATGTGGCCCTTATTAGATACCTGAAGCATAAAAAATATAACGCAGCAATTTTCACTGGAAGATTCCCATACATTGTCTTGTTAGCCCCAAAATTGTTCTTTGGGTCAAGCAAAGGAAGAAACATTGCAGGAATACTAGTGAAGTACAGTTTCTGAGCCCAAATAATTGAAATATCATTTACTGGCAACTAATTTTTAACTTAAAATATGCTTCTTTTCATTACATCGTTACATAGAATTCAGTAGAACTTCTCAGAATTCTTAAGCATTTCTGGTCAGACAAGGAAGACATAGGCAATGGGATGTATGCAGAACTGCTGTGTGGTCACACACAGCTTAGGCATCTGCCAAATCAGGACATTTTTCTGCACCCATTGAAGCAGAGCTTTGTCGATTTACAGCTGGCAAGAGCCAGAGCATTAGAGAAACACAGCAATGTTTAATCAAATTTCAAACTAATTGCCCACGCAGGTTATGAAAAAACATTTTTTGTGCACATGGGTGGAAAAGTTTTTTTGTTACAAGTTCTGCAGCTCAGGAACACCATTTGAGGTAAAAACCCCAATTTTTTCTACCATAAACCCCTTCCCAAATATATTTTCTCAGAGTCCCTTCCTTGTTTGGAAAGTTTACATCTTTAATGTCAAAGATTTGGACCCATTGTAGGCTTTCGTTGCTATATTACTTATTTTCACCTTATTCCACACAGTCGCTGGTGGCAGTGTGAAAGGATGGTTTGTCAGCTGCGTCCCCCTTCAGCAAGACCAGCCAGCTGAATGCAGGGACACCCTGCAAGTGAAGACACTGCTGGCATGGAGACAAGCCCTGGCCATTTGCCACCTGGCCCACAGGCCGCTGTGGGCTCAGTGTTCTGACCATAGCACTGTCAGAATGGAGGAATCTGTAGGTGGGAAGCTATTACCAACGTCCTGAGCCATCTATCTCAGCCCTACACGCAACAGCCTATTTTAAATACAGATTTAATATAGCTGATATTGGTATGGCTGTGAAGGGAACACAGAATTTAATTTGCAGTGCCAGCTCTGGTGACAGGTTCATCTGTAATGTTATGAATTAGCTGCAGCAGTTTTACCTGTGGAAATGTTGCATACACCGATTACCTGCCTCTTCTAAATGTTTAAGCCAACTCTTGTCCTCTAAATGAATGTGAGTTTTTTCTTACTATCTCACAGAGCTACAAAACTCTATTTAATTTAGTTATATCTTTAATGCTGTGAATTGCATCTTGTCCTCCTGTCCCAGTAACAACCCCTTCAGAAAGGACTGGCGCCTGGCTCCAAGCAGGAGCTTTGTTTGCTCTCTGGTTCTATCACCACCTATTGTGGATTACTGAGTTAGAAGGAAATGCCAGATAGAAATGAAAGGCAAAGACTTATCGTTTGGTGGTGGAAGCACAAAGACCTGAAGAAAATTAATTCTCCCTATTAATCTGCCTTTGGTTTTGGAGAGACTATGGCAAAACTCACCCTGGAAACATAAACAGTGGTTGAACTGTTTTTGTAGTGCAGTATCCATCTCTAAACAGTAATATATTAAACCTTGTTGCACTATCATCCAGCACATTCCTTTTGTCATGGTTTGATGAATTGTCATCCTCTTGATGGTTGGTCAGGAGTTAATTTAAGGTGTTTTGCTTTATTTTGGATCCAGCTCAAGGGGAAGGAGCTTTGGAGATAGACTGAGGGAGATAACACCTTGTTACTTCTTCCTTCCATAAACCCTCAACCTTGCTAAGCACCATCAGGAGGTGAGGTTGCTCGCCACTTCTTGGTAAGCCCTTGGAGTTGCTCAGAACTTCAATTGGGAACTAAAAAGGTATTGTGATTATTTCTCTTCCCGTACTGCCATTCCTTGGTTGTATCCCGCCATTTGCACTTTACCGGAATTTCACCCTCATCACCCCAAACTGACCCTGCTTGGTTGTCTAGATGACTTTCTGCTCATGCTGTGAGATGGATGAAGCATCCCAGTGTACAGTGGGCTTCCAGGGGAAGAATTTCCCAAGGAACTTGAAGATCTTAAGGGTTTTTTCCAACCTAAATGATTCTATGACTCCCACCACTCCTTGCCCTGGGCGCATAAGAAGCTGCTGACTGGGAGGCAGTGGGCAGCATTGGACGGATGCTGGATCAGCTGTGATGCTTAAACTGCTCTTATCTTTGTTTCTGCTCAATTTGTGTTTGCTGCTGTTGGCAAAAGATGGTTTCCAAATGAGAGAGCACAGGATAGGTTTCCCATTATTCCTTTCTGTATGAAGCTGGGTTGCATCAGGGTACCTCCCCAGTGGCTCTGGGCTCTGCCCTGCGGCAGTGTAGCTTTTTGGGTTTTAAATGTGTATGTACCTGCTTTGGGGTTTATTATTTGTACCTGTGAAATAGAAGAAGTACCAACAAAATTATTTTTCAATTGACCAGGTCAGGTCATTTCAGCTGATTTAAATTTCAATATATTAGTTGGTTTGGATCTGTCCTCCAGAGACAGCAGAAAGATAAAAGTGCTTCTCTGGTAATCCCAGAAGCTTGGTTAGGATAAGCAATACAAAGCTAATAAAGGAGAGCTAAAAAAAAAAAAAAAAGCTTTTTATGTACTGCTAGCTCTGAGTGCTCCATATCGTGTTATCAGCAAAGGCAGTGCAAAAGTTTGCAGATACTTCAGGTGCTTTAATTCACAAGATCCTAATTAGTACTAAAAAAACCAAAGGGAGAGCAGGGATGGCAATAATTTGGCAGCATTGCTCAGAACTGCCACGAGCATTGGCAAGTCATTTTCTGGGTGACTGAACCACAAAATGTGGGTTAAGTTGCTCCTGCTAAAAATTATGGTTCTCATAATAACTGTACAAAATCCTGGAGGAAAGTGAGCAGGAAGACTTGAGCGGGGAGTTAGGTTTCTGCCTGGCAGAAGGCATGATGCTGTGCAAACCTGGGGATCATTGGGTGCATGCACAGCCTCTGCTAGCACCTCCACCTGCTCCTCTAGGAACAGGGTACAGGAAATAAACTGTTACTATAGACAAGATACATCCAGACTTTACCACATCTACCATAATTTGGGTATTTACTCTTGCTATTAAGACAATTGTTTTCATCTAAGACTTGAACGTATTGAATCCACAGGATAAAACAGCACACATTAACTTAGTGGGATCAACACTGGGTTGTTATTGCACACCAAAACTCTAGGACTGGCTTTCCAGGGCAGGGGATCAGACAGCACAACTGTGTGGAAATGGGCATCTTTGGAGCATTTATAAGAAGAGCCAGGGGATGCTGCAGTGGCCCAGAGCCCACAGTTCAGTGGTGAGAGGTGATGTCCTCCCTGCTGTCCTGATTGCCAGCTTCCATTTAGCAGGACCTCTCCTGGGTGACAACTTTTTGTGGATGCAAAGGAAATAAGGGGCTAAAAGCAGAAGCCTCTTAGAGAGGCCATAGGCACCATCAGCTATAAAAGGCAAAGTTCCCCAGCCTTCGGAGTTTGCACATCCACCACCATTTTCTTCTCCATTTAAGGACTGCCACTTTCAGCTCCCAGAGCACTAACAGAGACTCATTCAGACCCTTTCACATCTCTTCTTGCCCTGTGAGATGACTCATTGCAAGGACCCGGGGCCATGCCAGAGATATCCTTCTCTCCAAGAGGAATTTTTCCAGTATTGTTACACCTTGGAAGAGTGCCTGGTACGTAGTGTGACTATCCATCACCTTTAGATCATTCTATCATCTTTCTTTCAATGACAAATATCCTGGCTTCAATATTATTCCATTTTCCCATTTTGGGTTTCTATTCCAAACAAAATCGTCGTGCCACAGAGCTGAAGCTTTCACCATGTAAATGAGGGCAGCTGTACTCAGGTGGCTGAGTAAGTGATGACTTAACTGTCTCCAGCATATTGTCATAGGCACTTTGTGCTATACTCCTATCAAGTGGTTATAGCAGTGCAGTATGTCTGTTTTATGGCCTCATTAAGTCATTGCTGTGCTGTATTAAAGTCTCTGTCTTACCAACCATTTCTCTAGAAATGTATCAGAAAAGAACAAAATACGATTTAGAAGGTAAGTATAACACAACTTTGTAATTATGGTCCAAATTTTATGTTGCCTTTTAGGTTTTTTCATAAGCAAAAAATTATATGCTTGCTTTCTACTTGGCAATTTGTTTTTTATTTTAGATTTGGAAAGAATACAATATTTTTTTTCTGAAATAAATAATCACACCACAGAGATCTTTCTAAACACTGCACATTTCTAAGATAGGAAATACAGTACTATGTCATCCCTGTTTTGCATCCGCAATACTAAATTGCAGCTGGAGAACCAGGGGCATATCAGGTGTGGATTAATCTCAGTGCTCAAATATTATCACAGGAAATATTTTGTGTGCAGAACTCAAAAAGCCATGGTGATTTGGAATAGCTTAAAGGCTGCGTTCAAAGCTTACGAACCAGGGATATAACCAGACAGGTTTAAGGCAGCAAGGGGATGCCTAGAGGTGCATAACTGACCAGATATTTTCTCTTCACCTTCCTCAGAAGGCAGATGTAGACTGGCAGTAGCTGGAGATGAGAGAAAGGACAGGGTGGACAGTGCTCTATAGCTGAAGGGTGGGAAGTTTTGATTTTCCTTTTCAGCACAGACTGCAGGACTCTTGTTGGGGCCATTTTCACATACCCCACTGTAGAAGAATGATCTTTAAAGTAGTAAAATAGTAAGATGAGTGAGAATGGCTACATACAAACCCATTATAAATAAAAAAACGCATATACTCACTGCAAAAATTGGAAAACAGGCACTCTGGTGAAAGAAAGGAGTAAAAGGGAGAGAAATGACAAGCAGAAATGAGTACAGCAAGGCTTTTTAAAAGAAATGTTTTAGTAAAAGAAAGAAAGAATACTATCTATGGTATTGTTACTAGATTACTAGATAGGAGCAACATAGCTGTTAGTCATGGAGAGCAAAGGCAGAAATGTTAAACAAATTTGTTCCAAAAAATACATAAAGTAGCAGCTCAGGGATCTTGATGTTGCTTGAGTGAGTTCTAGCCTGCTTGGAGAGCCCCAGAGGCATGAAATGAAATGAAATTTTATGTCTAACACTGTGCCAATGTTTTGAGAGTCTGCGAGGAGCATCCCTGCTAATCACGCCAATCAGTCAATCATCCATCCATCAGTCCATCCATGGCAAAACTTCCAAATCATGGATTATGGAAGGCCAATACAACTGCTGCTGATCTACATGGCTTTACCCTTTATGCAACGTGCATTTTGATATTGTTTAATATGAAAAATGCATATAAGGATGAAAGAAGTAGGGGTAATTTATAGCATCTTGGACTCTGCCCTAAGAACCAGGATTTTGAAGAGGTTTCTATGTCACTGCAATTGAATCAGCTGAAGATAGGTGTGAAGTGTGACACTGGAGCCAAAAGAATGATGAGCATCCATATGCCTTTTTTTAAAACAGAAGAACATAGATTTATGGGGCAGAGAGGTTGTGTTGCTTTAGCAAGTCTGTGACTGGAACATTGCGTCCAGTTCTAACATCCCAAATTAAAAAAAAAAAAGAAAAAGACACTGATTAGTTGGCAAAGATTCAGATAAGTGCTATGAGCACAATTAGACTACCAAAAGCATGCCTTTTGGTTACTTGAAAGAAAGTCTAGGGCTTAGGGTGTGTAAGTCTCAGTCCAGTGTATCATCCAAACCACACAGCTTAGTGTCATCAGCAAACTTGCTGAGGGTGCACTCAATCCCACTGTCCGTGTTGCCGTCAAAGATGTTTAACACTGACCCCTGAGGGACACCACTCATTACTGGTATCCAATTGGACACTGAGCCATTGACCACAACTCTTTGCATGCAGCCATCCAGCTAATTCTTTATCCACCGAGTGGTGTATCCATCGGATGAATTGATGTATCTCCGCTTTAGAAACCGGGATGTCGTGCGGAACAGCATCAAACGCTTTGCACAAGTCCAGGTAGACGACGTCAACTGCTCTGCCCCTGTCCATCTGTTCTGTAGCCCCATCATAGAAGGTCACCAGATTGGTCAGACAGGATTTCCCCTTAGTGAAGCCATGTTGGCTGTCACCAGCCACCACCATCTCGTTTTTCATGTGCCCTAGCATGGTTTCCAGGAGGATCTATTCCATGATCCTGCCAGGCACAGAGGAACTACAGGCTGGTCTGCAGTTCCCCAGGTCTTCCATTTTTGCCTTCTTGAAAATGGGAGTTTTATTTCCCTTTTTCCAGTTGTTGGGTACTTCTCCTGACTGCCATGATTTTTCAGATATTCACAGTGGCTTATCAACTTCACCTGCCAGCTCCCTTAGGACCCATGGATGAATTTCATCAGGTCGCATGGACTTGTGCACATTCAGGTTCCTTAGTTGATCTTGAACCTGATCTTCTCCTACAGTGGCCTAAGGTCTTCATTCTCCCAGTCCCTGCAAGACCAAGTCCCTGCAAGTTCCAAGACTTGAGCAGTGCAACTAGAGCACTTACATGAGTGCCATGGTGAAACCTCCTTCCTGGTGGTCCATGGAATGGTCCAAGCAGTGAAGGTGAGGACAAGCATGCTCTGCCTCTGAGGGACAGCGTGGCAATGAGAATGGCTTAAACTGTTTCACAGTGTTGCACATTCTGGGCATGTCCTATGTGTCAGAATTCATTTGGCATTCTGACGTAAAAATTTCAAGGATAAATGAAGCAGCATGCTCCTGGCTGGGAATTCAGTGTGGTGCACTGCCAGCTGATTGCCTCTAGCACCCCAACTCCCTTGCTAAAGCAGGGGCTATTGATCCTGCTTAGATTGGTTAGGAACAGGACAAATTATTTTAGGACTTTCATCTCAAAGAACTAGGTTGAATCAATGGCAGGTCACATTTTCCAAGAGGCTGGTGTCTTGATAAAACCTTTCTTTTCAATCAATTAGAGGAATGACTCTTTGTAATGCTGCTGAGAAACAAAACAAGCTATTGTCTCCTTGCCCCACTGGACAGCAAGGCTAGTACCAAGTTATAAGCCCAGGATATACAGTATGTGGTACTGAGCGACAGTAGTAGTAGGGTGTCAACATTGCTGCACACTATGGGCCTTTAATGCAAATTAAAAATAGTACAGTGCTTTAAGTGCTCCCAGATCTCAGTTTGCAAATGACAGAATGCCAAATACTTGGCAGAAATCTTTTATTAAAAGTGTTTTTACAGTTTAACTTCACATTTTCCATGGGTATGACTGGACTCCCACAGGTACAATGCATGCCACAGGCAGCACTCACCAGCACTGAGAGAGCCTAGGTACAATATGTGAAATTCTAGTTTTCTTCCTTTATACACCTTTCTTTGATCTAGGAAGGTCACTGGACTGAGTGTGGGGTTGCAGTCTGTCCATTAAGGGTGGATAAACAGGGTCTATTTAAACAGTGGCATGTAGTCAGAGGCTGAAATCTTGCTCAAATCTCAGATACATTAAGTCTCCCAAGTTCCCTGCAAGGTCCCATGCTTCTTATCCCTCTTTCATGGCAATGACCTGCTGTTCCACGTCTCACCAAGCCCTGTGCATTTAATCTAATTAACTGAACAGCTGCCCAAATTAACTGAACAGCCCCCTGCTGCAGTACAATGGATCTTCCTGAAAGCCTTTAGCTTTTATTATAGCACACGTTAATAAAAATATTATATCTTTTATATGTTATATCCCTAAAGCCTGATTTTAATTAATGCATGTATTTTCATTTTCTGTCCAAGATACAACAAATGTTAGGTATCGTTAGCTAACACCTACTGTGCTCCATTTTCCAATAGTGCTATTTTTTTTTTTTCTAAAGTAATTTGTTTCTCACTTATAGAATATCCTGTGGATATCCTTTGTTCCAGTTCAAGGTGTTATTTATGTATACCAGTGGTCATGGTGCACCATTTGAAAAGAAGAAAAAGTGATAGCAAGTACATGGAGTGTGCAAAGAGTAGAATTACTTAAGATAATGCATGGTTTCCTCTCTTCTAACATGTCATAGGAATGCCATGGATGTTTGCACTCAGTGAATACCAGGGACATGGAACTTGGGAGTATTTGCTGATCGGCTTAATATCAGTACAATAGAATGGGGAGCAAGGTTCATTAGAAATAGGGCATTTCTCTTCAAATGAACAGGTGTCAGTCCAATCTTTCTGCCCCTTGTAACAATGTAAGACAAAGGGGTGATTTGTGCATGATGGCAATGAAGGCTCATCTCGGAGGAGACCCCTAGAAAATCTCAGTGATCTCCATCTTGGGTATGTGCTCTTTGCCAGCTTTAAGTTTATATTTGGCAAAGGGAATGGGTGATGTAGCTTTCATTAAGCATGTAGAGATTTTAATGAAAGTTTGAATCATAGAATCCTAGAATGGTTTGAGTTGGAAGAGACCTTAAAGATCATTTAGTTCCAATCCCCCTGCCATGGGCAGGGACACCTCCCACTAGACCAGGTTGCTCAAAGCCCCGTCCAGCCTGGCCTTGGACACTGCCAGGGATGGGGCAGCCACAGCTTCTCTGGGCAACCTGTGCCAGTGTCTCACCACCCTCACAGGGAAGAACTTCCTAAAATCTAATCTAAATGTACCTTCTGCAATTTTGAAAACATTCCCCCTTGTCACATCACTACCTGCCCTTGTCAGAAGCCCCTCTCCGGCTTTTTTGTTGGCCCCTTTAGGCACTGGAAGCTGCTGTAAGGTCTCCCGGAGCCTTCTCTTCTCCGGGCTGACCCAGGGCCAGCTTTCTCAGCCTGTCTCCACAGGAGAGGCACTCCAGCCCTTGAAGCATCTTTGTGGCCTCTTCTGGACTCACTCCACCATGGATTTGTGAATCATTGAATACATATTTTGAAAGGTTTGAGTGGCAGTTCCATTACACACATACAAATGCTTGAAATGTCTCCCTTGCAGTCAGCCAGCCAGCAGTCTTCTGCAGGTGGGTGAATTAAAGAAAACGGCTTTTTTTTTTTTTTTTTTTTTTTTTAACTCCACTTCCTGAAATTGCTGAGTGTAATTCATCTTGTTTTCTTTGCTTGGTAATTTTTGGTAGTTCTTACATGTAGCTAATGTTTACAACACAATTAGCACTTTTCATTCGTATAGCTTCATTGATAGATAGTGATTAGCTTAACCAGGGAATTTCTTCAGACAGTGATGGAGAGGTGGTATAAAGGTTCAGCTTCTTGTGAATGCAGCAATATCTTATAGGGAATATTTCTCAAGTTTAGAGTAAAATTCATAAATAATATAAATTTTATATCTTCCCTATAGAGATAAATCCACAGCCTAACATTTCTCATTTTCAAGACTTTTCCTAAAAAGCAGCAAAATTGCTCTATTCCATTCTAGCCTCTTCTAGCCCAGTCCATCTTTTATGGAGAGAGCTCATCTCCTAAATTTCCTGCCCTATCAGGTTATCTTGTAGGTGTATAGCACTCATCTGGCACTCATTTCCATTTTCTTTGCCCAAGACTTCAGGGTTTTTTTGTGCGTATTTGTTTCTTCATAATTTTTTCCAGGTACCTGATGATTTTTGTTGCTCTTCCTCTCATTTGCTAGTTTGTCATTGGTATTTGAGTGGAATTTACACAGCAGCTTGCATCATCTAGTAACAAACCAGAGTGGGGACTACCAGTTTGTTATTTATTTCATGGTATACTCACAAATAAAGCACGAAACTAACCTGAGATTTTATGTGTAAGTACATTAACATTTTTTCACAGTGAAAAATAATCCCTAACTTTCTTTTAGGTCCAATGTCTGTGGGTGAACCCTTGTGCTCATCACTTCAGCTCTGGGAGCAGGGGAAGAACTCAGACCTCGCTTTCACAAGGAGGTGGTGGGGGCAAACACTTCCCTTTTGCTTTTATATCCCCATCATATTATTCCTTAATGTAAGTAGGCTGTTCCTTTCTTTTAAGCCCATGGCGGATACCAGCTCAAATGGGTGTTGGTTTTCTTCTGACTGCATTTGCTGTGACTGGAAATTAAAACAGAAACAATGAAAGAAAAAAGAATTTACGCTGAGGAGATGGCAATAACAAAAGGAGAGCACAGTGCAATGGACGCAGGACAATGGGCAGCAATGGTGGGCAACAACTCCCCTGCCTTCTCAAGGTCCTGCCAGCACCTTCTTCTTCATCTCTACTCTGTCTCTTTCATCCTGGTGTGGTGCCACTCCATCTCCTTCATCCCAGTGCTGTGCTGCTCCATCTCCTTCGACATAGTGGACAGGTTTGCTGTAGCTGCTGCACGCAGCTGCAGTAGGTTTGATGGACCACTACATTCCTACAGACTGCCTCCCCGGAGACACTTCAGAAATTGAAGCAAGTTGGGGAGGGGAGGAGAATCCCTAACCTGATTATGATAGAATAAAGCAAATAATAATGATATATTGCTTTGTGTATTTTTCATATCATGTGCTCATGAAACTGCTTTTCCATGTGCTAAAAATATGTCCATAACTGTGGAATAGGTCCCAAGCCACTGGTGGCCAAATTGATGGATATGGTTAATCGTGAAGAGCTCAGGCTTCCTTTGCAGTCTTCAGTGAATGTGTCTGGTCTGCAGTGATAAAAAAAGTAATTTTTGGTGTTAAAAAAATAAAGATGTTTTATAAAAGAAAGCAGCTCCATACAAATATATTAGAAAGGATAAATTGTATGGTCACCAATATCATTTGGTCTGGATTTAAATTCAGCAAAGGAAGGGAGAAAATGGTGCTGTTAAGATTTTGCATTTAAGCATGCATGCTGGCTTGGGACAAGAGATAAACAAAGCCTGAATGCAAAGAGGTGCTCTTAAGGACTTTAAATATAGTTTCTGCAACAGCCATCCGACTCCTGTATTTTGTAAAATAGCCCTTGGGGGGTTCACCTTCTTCCTGAAGCACAGTGTGTTTTCCCTACCTGAGTGAGAGCTGATGAACTTGTCTTCCCTATGAACTTCCCCCTTTTCTGAAATCTGCCAATTTCACAGGCTTTGGCAGACTTTCACACAGGTTATACACCCACTTTTAAAATAAAAATAAAGTTTCAATTTGTATTAAGTTTCAGTTTGATGCTTTTCAGTGCCCATACATGGTGCTCTCTCCCTGTATTTTATACCCTTCCCACTCCTTTCTGGCTTCTCTCTCTCCCTTTTTCTCTCTCTTTCAGTAGAGGAGCTGGTATCACTGTGCTAGTAACGGTGCAGTGGAGATGGGAAGGAGCACAACTGGCTGCATTGTCTGGGAGAACTGCTAGCTGCTGGTCACCAGGCACACAGGTGAGCACAGTGGACAGCAGCTACCACTTGTGAATGGTGAGCTAACAGAAAATTAGTTTTTTGGGCAAGTTTACACCTTAATTATGGAAAGGACGCTATTGTTTTGTAATATAAAAGAATTGAAAGACTTGCTGTCCCTCGGGGCTCCTTTGGCTATACCAGTTGGACAGCCCCAGTCACGGTTTGCTGAAATCTATGGCAGCAGCATAATCCATTCATACACACAAGCAGAGCTGTCGAGAAAGGAGGAGCACTTTTAATGACTCATTCCTTAATGACAGTTAATATGGGCTGCACTTGAAAATGGGGTGCCTAGCTGAATATGAGCATGGAGATTTTTCAGGAAGAACACTTTCACTGAGGGTTCAAAGCTCCTGTTCCGGGTGAGTGCCCTGTGCTGTGTGTGCTACACGATCCAAGATCACTCAATGGCTGCTTTAAGTGATAAATATTAAGGCAAATAATGAAGTTGTAATGTGTTTGCCTGACACTTATGATGAAGTTTCCGTTTTTAAGCAAATGAACAGTGGGATCTTATTTTCTTTGTTAAAGCTAAACTGCTTTAAAAATCAATGTGAATTTTGCCGGAATATGAAGTTGGAATAAAGCCCTGCACCTGTATATGTCTGAACTGCTAAACTGAACCTTTTCCTCATACTTCAGGTAGTGTTTGATTATTATTACCAAAAATACGTGGAAAGCATACAATTAAAATTATACAGCCATCTAGACAAATTTAGCCTGAGTACATTCACAGGCTTATCTAAAAGCAATTGCAGTTGCTGGAGCGTTTTTAGTAAGCGTATCACATTTAAAATATCGAACAAACCACTTTGGTGGGTGTTTGGGAAGTGACTAAGATGCCTCTTGATTTTTGTCCTGGAGGATTAATTCACATTTTGTGCTGAAAATCTTTTTTTCTCATGTTACCAAGCCCATGTTCCTGGCTAATGGGGAGAAATGACAAGACGGGCTGCGAGGCAGCAGAGAAATCAGGTGCCATTTTACAGGTTGGGAATGAGCTTTGGTGGATATTTATGCCCAGAAGATCTGGAAGTTGAGGCTGAGCACAAAGGCCAAGGTCTGCCTGTGGCACAGTAGCCTGAAGCTCTGCTGCCTTCTTTTAACTCAAGGCATGAACTACTATATTATTACTTTGTAGACAGTAATGAGGTATGCAGACAGCCTAAGGTGAGATTGCTTCAACCTTGGCTTAAGGACAGTGAGATTTGAGCTTTTTTATTTTAGTACTCAAGAAGAATTGCAAAGAGTACCTTGTTAGGGTCTTGCTCTGGTTGGGGCTATATAGACTTTTTGGGCATCATTCTCTCCAAAACAGCCATTGAAAGGCTGCAGTGAGAGGTCCCAGTGCGAATCCCGCTGGGAGATGTCCTGCTGCAACATCCTACCACTCCACAGCAGTAATTGAGCATCACAAGGGGCAGGGTTTCCTCAGAAGTTGGAAATGTCCCCTGTAAGAGCTCACATCTGACAGCAATGACTGAAAGCTGGTCAGGTCTCCCAGGTAGGTCACTCTCATAGTCTTCTGCTCCTCTGGGAATTTCATGGATGGAAGCATTATGGAAAAATCATAGAGTCCTATAATGGTTTGGGTTGCAAGGGACCTTAAAGAGCATCTATTTCCAGCCCCCCCTGCCATGGGGCAGGAACACCTTCCAGGAGAACTTCTTCCTCATATCTAATCTAAATCTCTCCTCTGCCAGTTTAAAGCCTCCTCCCTCTCCCCCCATCACTACTTGCCCTTGTCAAAAGCTCTTCTTGTCAGCCCCTTTAGGCACTGGAAGCTGCTCCAAGGTCTCCCCAGACCCTTCTCTTCTCCAGGCTAAACAAGCCCAGCTCTCTCAGCCTGTCTCCATAGGAGAGGCACTCCAGCCCTTGGAGCATATTCAAGCCAGCTACAAGGTGGTGGAGCCTCACTTTGGGTACCCAACAAATTGGTACCCCAACATTTCCTGACACACAGCACTGCACCAAGTGTTTTAGGAGCTGATGGGGCTTTGCTCGTTGACAGCACAGTCTCTCCTAGCTGCTCTCCTTGCAGCTTAGGTGCTTTTCCAAAAATGTCCTTGAAATGACATGTGCAGTGATCTGAAAATGGTATTCTCAGCATGAGGTTTCCACCCCTTGAACACGCAGGTCGTGGCTCTATACACGTCTAGAATGTACAAAGGTATGCTCTGGGCAGGGACACTTTGCCTCATAAAGCAGGAAGGTGTCCGCAGCACCCAAGGGCTGGGTAGGACATACCTGCCCAAACACAGTTCCTCTGCCCACCCTGTACAACATGGGGGTGAAGAGGGTGCCAGAGCCCTTTTCCTAACTGTTCCCTGCCTAAAACAAGGTATCCTTGTAGGGGTTAAAGAGTCACAAGAACTTGGGCAGGGTGGGGTAGGGGCTCTCACCTTGTGCAGGATCCTTAGGCGAGGGGCTCCTCTCTTAGGCTGAGGTTGAAAATTTGGCAGTTTTATTGCAGAACCAGGAGTTTGCCACGCCTCAGATTTACGATGGAAAAAGCTGTGGCTTCTGGCAAAGGTTAATCAAAATGTATTATACTTCAAGTACTCACTAAAATTAATAAAGAATGCTTAATGAATCTAGCTTTCAAAATGGCTCAAACATGCAGTGCACTTCTTGCAAGTCAGATTACGGGAATGATTGTGTTACCTGCAATACCGCAAAGGGATGCAAATTAAAAAGGCGGAAATGTGGTGCAATGACTGCAACATCTATATTAAGGGTTTTCCCACTTATTGTATTATCTTAAAATTCTCCTTTATTCAATGTTTCTAACACATTAAGGGGTAAAAAAAGGAGAGCTTTGGTTAAATTTCCCAACGATGTTTGAGCTGATAGATGGCTTTGTAACATTTATTTTGATGTAATGACCAAGTCCACAGCATATTTGTATCCCAAAGAATAGGAATATCTGTTCTTTGTCTTTCCCTTAAATGTAGCTCTAAATGAGTGAGGACACGGCTGTGATTTCTGCTTGTGTGAGGGAATCAGACTATGCTGAGGTACTCTGGTTTATCTCATTTTCTACCGAAAGTTTACCCACAGTTAAGCAGTGGCCTCAGACTCCAGCTTTATTTCAGCTCCTTCTAACTCAAGTGCCTTTTGTAAATGCAGAGTTTCACCTTGTCTATTACAATGGAAACTTCTGAGAACATCTCCTGAAGTTGTCTATAATGATTTAGTAGCTTGGCCAACTTCATGCAGCTTGCGATAAACTGAGGGAAAACCAAGCAGCCTTAAGTCTGCATGGCTTCTCCAGAAAACTTCCCGATTCCCATCAGCATTTAAAATACCGACAATTAACAGTCTTACTGCAGGACTTTGGATGTCACAAGAGGTATTTTCTCCCAGGCAGGTTGCCTGAGCCTTTTTGCCCCAGTCCCACTTCTGTGCTCCCAGGCAAGTGCTTACACCAGTTCCACTCCTCCTCCAGCAAATGTGGATACATTGATTTATCTCTAGCAACCAGTGCAAGCCCTCGGGGAGCTGACTAACCTCTCATCGACAGATGCTCTGTGATCCCTGCACAGGAAACGGAGGAAGAAAAAAAAAAACCACAAAAACACCTGTGCAAGCATAAATTTCTCCCTCCCTTAAATGTGACCGTGATAAGTCACCTGTTGGTGAGGCTTGTGGCTGGGCTCATAATTGGTGTATGTAGTGGTTTTCCAGGGTCAGACCGGACAGGGGGATACGGCGGCGTCTCCTGGGTTATTTCCCCGGCCTCAGCCGG
>NW_009935865.1:9685-71568 GCF_000696875.1 Nestor notabilis | reverse complement strand
AAATTATTAGGAAAGTAGGATCACAGGTTTATCTACTCTGGTTGCTCCAGCTACTCTTAATTTTCCTCCTTAAAATGGCCACTTTGTTAAAATTAAGGTTTCTCCTCCTACTGAGAAACCTGTTACAACTACCGACATTTGATAACTTCCCAAATAACCGATACAACACATGACCTCTTATGCCACCAAAGCCTTTGATTTTGGATGACAAAAGTAGAGTAACACTCCAGCCAAATCACCTCCACTTGGGTAATTCCCAATATTTAAGAACGACAAGCACAAAAGATACCAGCAAGACATAAACCACAGAAATTTACTTAGCAGAAGGTCTCATTAGGACAAAAATAGGAATGAATATGGAGTATGTCCATGGAACTCCAGATGGCAGAAGGAAAGTAACTTAATAACAAACAAGCCAAGCAGTGAAGCAGTAACAACTGCAACAAAAAGATGAAGAATGTCAACTCATTTAGCACTTCAAAAAGGGGCTTATCTCATGCTATAAATTATACTATGTTTTGGAAAGGGTGGAATACTTGTCTCAGTGAAAATAGTGGTAATAATGACACTGATTTCAGGAATGTTATAATTTGATACTGAGAGTTCAGTACGTGTGCGAAGTGGATTTTCATGAAACATACTAATCATAGTCACCATGAATGCAAATCTTCCAGGAGTTATAATCATGCAAAGTACCAGCTATAAAAACAACCCCAGTTTATTATAAACTTTTGGGATCCTTGAATCCAAAGGACAGTATTTTCAAAACCACTCTGACACTTCACCATATAACTTGAAAGGTAAATAGATGTTTTATTTAAAATAGAAGAAAATCTCAAAATATTTATAGGTGGGCTAGATTCTGCAAGTATTTCACAATCACAAACACCTAGAGTGGAGCATGGCCCAAGTGTGTTAGTGAGAATATTACTCCACTGTTTTGTCTGCAAAAAAGAGAGCCTATTCGTGATTTAGGGTGTAATAACACTTCACACTTCAGCAAAGTGGCACAACACAGCTTTGTTGCAATAGTGTCAGGTTGCTTTACATGTATGAATGAATTCAGTCCCACGACTCATGAAATGCTGAATAAGGAGTATTGAACAACTTCAAGGCTTGCCCAAAATGGGGCAGGAAGATTGCAGCAGCCCAGCAATCTGCTTTGCTTAGCTTGCAGACTCTCTACCTCAAGGCAATCTTTCCCTTACTGTACAATTATCTTCTCTGTAGGAAGATGTTTTGCATCTCACTTAAACATCATGTTGCACTGTACAGTCTCATGACAGAAGCAGTCCACCTTTGATTCTATTCAGTGTACAGGTCTGTCAGAGAGCAGAACTGCTCATTCCTGGAATAACGACTTTGAACCATAAAATAGCTTCAATCAGGTACCTGCAGCTCCTGTGGCAACACTTTACGCTGAACAAGCAATGTTTTCCCTACTTGATTTGAGTCAGGTCTTACTCCAAGAGAAATGCCCAAATTGAACACTGGAGTTCAAAGTAGTCCTAAGAGACAAATTACTTCAGATGAATGGGAAAAGTGAGATCTGCACAGTCCAAAACGTGTGCGGTGGTGGAGGGAAGCCCAAGCCACCACATTAGTATCTTTCACTCTCAAAAACTTGGCATTCTCAATGGTATAGCCCTGTGAAGAAGCAATGATGCAAAATATACAAACTTACAGTTAAGAGATCTTTAGTCATAATCATTTTGTTCAAAGAACCAAACTTTACTTTTTGTGAGGGAAGGTAAAGTTACTTAAGCATACATCTCTATGGCTGGTATCAAAATTAACTCTATTCCAAGGAGCACTAAAAATATTTCAATATAGATATCACAAAAGGATTTCATTTTATCAAGTTTTACTCCTTTAAAGGCATACATTTTATCCTCTCTCAAACATACTGAGGGAAGAACTTTTCCCCCTTTTATCTCTGTGTAATTTATTCTCCCCCATGCAGCCAGAACCAGGAGGCCCAGCAGAGGCAAGCAGACAACTGACAACAGCAGCAAAGAGAGAGGGAAAAAGCAAAGCTGTTGAGTTAGAAGAAAATTAGTATAATTAGATCCAAGTATAACTAACCACTGACACTTCAATGTTAAATAAAAAAACCCCAATCTTTATGTGACCAGGTGCCAAATAGATTCTAGTTAGGCAGCAATTTTTTGGGAGCAAAGAAAAGATGAACTAATTGCTCAACGCAGCATGACTATTAGCAAGAACTGTCCTACAGCTAGATAAGGAAATAAAGCAGCTTCTCTTTCTTTCCCTTTTAAAGAGGGCAACCACAAGAAGGCAAATTTGGTCCTGCCTAATATTACACAGAAGTCTGGAATAACACCCTGCAATGTGTGTGTTAGTCCCACACTACTGCATGTGGTGAATATCTGAACTTGGCAGTAAGTAATTGAGAGTATATTATTACCTGGAGAGGGAGAAGTGCTCTGTTGGGTTGAGGAAACCCAAGAACTGAAAAATTATTATTTTTGAAGTGCTGTGATTTGGACTAGACTTTTCCCATAACCAGAAGCATCACAGGAAACTCAGTAAGGCAAAACTATCCAAACAAAGTGAAATAAGCAAAAATGAAGCTGACAGAACTTCCAAAAAGTAGACCCAAAAATCAAAGCAAACCAAACAAGAAGCTCTAATCACTTACATCTGTTCAAGGCTCCAAAAATGGGCACTGTTCTTCTCCACTATTTTTATTCTACATTTTTTCTTTTGATTATGAGAACATAGTATGTGCAAACTCAGCACATAGATTGTTGAGGTTTTATTAAACATGCTTTTAGAGTTAGTGTCATTTTTACTTTACAAAACTAATTCCCCAAAAAAGCATGATATACAATAAAGTCTCAGTTAGAAGTTATCTGATATTTAGATTTTAAGTGACAACATGTGGCCGCTGTGGTGCGCAAGCGGATAGAAATATCAAAAATGCCAAGAACAATCAAATTTATTAGACCCACCAGAGACTTTCAAGAACGAAAAATCCACTTTTTAGCTTTTTTACCCCCCCTCTCCCCAGGGAGGGGGTTTTAGTGCTTGGAAAAAAGTGAATGCAGTGAGGAGATGGGTAGCTTCACTTCACTGATACAGACAAATAATACACTGCTTTCTGTAGGGGGTTTGTGTGTTAAAAGGTCTTTATAGCTCTGTGTACAAGTATAAAGTAAATGTAAATACAGTAAAAAATAAAGTCAAATGCTTACAGGTCCAGGAGTCAGCATGGAAAAAACCTGGAATGTAGGAAGTTTCTAGTGCTTTTTTGTACATTTGGATCCTATATGGATCCTAAGTCCCACGTCCAATGGACTGAACTCTGCTCTGAACGTGGTCTCTGCCTGTACACAGCACACATGCTTCCCAGTGTGAGTCCTTATGTTCCATGTGTCAGATTAATAAAGGGCTTTAAAAGTCTGATTCTTCAAATACCGCTTTGCTTTTCATTGCTGTTGCTCATGATGAGGAGTCAGATAAGGCACACAGCACAGCAGGCCCTAAGAGGCTGCGGAGAAGATGTCTCCAGAAGTGGATTTTTAATGCAGAGGAGGATGTCTATACTCTACATGTAGGATATTCTATACAGCTGATGAAGGGAGGGGAGGAGAAGAATTAACTTTCTAAACCCAATCTTCATCTTTATTGTGTGTAATATAAGCAAAGGCTCCTTTCCTGACTGCTTAAAAAAACTAACCAAACAAAAATGTTTCTTTTTCATTAAGAGAATAAAATGAATGAAGAAATAATTTCCCTCCCACATCCTTTTTTCATCTCCCTTACCCATCCCCAAAAAACCCCAACAACTAGACTGTCAGCCAAACAAAACAAAGAATTTACTTTCTCAGCATAATAAATCACCTTTGCTCCTAACCATTCAAATCATAGAGTCCTACACCCTCTGGATAGCTTGAGTAACCCAGTCTGAGATAACAACCACCTGGGTTTTTTTTCTTATTTTTTTAAGGAGAAGCTTCCCAGACTCCATTTCTATAATTTCAGATGGTCCCAGAGGTTCAAAACTCTCAATAAGCCATTTTAACAAGAAAATCCTGTTAGTTTAATGTCTAGGTCTGTGGAAGTCTCAAAACTCATATATCCAACACATACTCTATTTGCTGCAGGCATTTATTTTCTTTTACTATCTAGGTCATCAGTTCATGACTAGGGACAAAAGAAATCCATGGAGAATGTTGACTCAGTGAGGAGTTCTCAAATTCCTTTCAGTCCGCAGAGTATCTGCAAAAGAACTTAATTCTTCTTCACTTAACTTTTATATTTAAAAGGAGAAAATAGCGTAAAATAAAGTTAAGCATAGAAAAATACATACTTAGTTCACATTAAACAAGTACTTTTCACCACTGCTGGGTGAAACAATACCGAGAAACCATAGTTATGCATGTCTAATGCCTAACATCTTAAGTGGCAACGAGACAAAATAGCTGAAGCAATGCGTACTGCTGATGTAAAGGAACATTTCTGAAAGTTGTGAGAAAAACCAGGAGGAACAGATACTCAGGTATAGGACAATATGATCAGCAATAACTTGGTTTAAAATGCCAGCAATTAAATGACCCTAACAAGCCTTTTCATCTAACACTGAATTATGACGTTTTAATTCCACTAGTTTTGGTTAGCGTGAACACAGTCTCATAACCTCACACAGAAGGTTACACTACTACTAGGCATGCCATTGGGAGCATGGGAGCTCAGTTTGGCCCTGAATGAAAAATCTACTCTCCGTGATAGCCAGCAGAAGCACAGAATCTGGTGTCCTCCCCAGTCCACAGATGTTTGACACCAGGCCACGCTCTTGCCCTGGGTCATGATGCTCCTTCCCTTTTCACTGATTCCACAGACCAACATTATCCTTTGGAGATGTTATGAAAAGACACATCACACCAAGTGTGGACCAATGCATGGTTTACCCTGTCCTACAGGCAGCAACCTTGCACAGAAGATTCAGGGTTAGCTATCAGCCATTTAAATCAATTACAACAACGTCAGGCACTGAGCATGACTCAAATACTTCACACTAATGGGCTTTTTCCTCACCACTTTCTTGCAGCAAAGATCACACTAATGTAGAAAGCATCGTCTCGCACAGAAGTACTTAGGATAGTTGACTGCTAGAGCTATAGATAAGGAAGGGAATGTGCACACAGGTGTTTTCAGGCACGTGGGCCAATACAAGCTTGTTCTGCCCCTACCCTAAGTGCAACAGAAGCTGCGTGGCCACATTAGTACAATACCATGTCAGAGTGATCGAGCCTGTCTCTCAGCAGGGCTTATTAGCTCAGGCTCGGCGCCACATTAACTGCTGCCATATGGCTTCTGGTTGATTCAAAAAGTGAACTGAATGAGCTCACATCTGCCTGACAAAGTCTGCATAGCTGTGCTCTTTAAAATGGTAAACCTGCAAAAAGCCATCCGCTGCCTCTCTGGGAGGAGCCAATCTTGTAATAGGTTAGGAGCTTCAATCCACGTTTACTTCAGTGTTTGTACAAATACAAGCTGTCACTATTAACTGCTGTGGTCAGGCTTGGAAACTACTCATGGAAGCGTCAGAGATGAAAAGTTTCATCTCAAAGAGCCGACTCCGAAAAATGATGCGAGTATGGTAAGACTCCAAATAGGATGGAAGAAGAGAAAGAAGAAATTGAATACAGAAATGAAGGTGTAGCTGGCATTTTCTCTCCATTCTGTTAGCTCAGGCTATTACTCAGACTTTTTACAGCCTTCCAAGATGAGCAGGGTCTTCTGAAGAAGGTGGTAATGGTTTTTTTAGGGCTCAGCCAAAAGCCCACACTGTATAAAGTGATGTGACAAACACTAATGAAAGATTAACATTACTCTGTAAAGAGGACAGATATGCCCTAGATAACAAAAAATGACATGGGAAACATAACAGAGTGTTCCCAGGGTATCTTGCATCTTAACACAGAAACAGTAGTTGTGCAGATGTGGAAACTAGCGCATAGACAGGGCAGAGGAATTGAGGAAGAAGATGGGAAGGGTGCCCCGATGATAATGCAGGAGACAACAGAAGCACATGCCATGGTCAGAAGAGAAAGGAAGGGAGATGATACAAAACATGCATCTTGAAAGATCTTGCGGAATGTGTAGAGCAGAGAGACTCCAGCAGAAGCAACTGGGACCCCGAAACAGCTTTCAATGTGAACACAGAACAGCAGTGTTACATTTTGGATAAACTAAGAGCAAGCGTCAGGATTTAGAGCCATTCTCACTGTCATCTGGGACAGCTCTGTGGTTCCAAATTATTTTTCACAATCTTTTACATTTCTTTCCCCTTGGGGTGCCGAGTTAACTCACAGCAGTTCCAGCTGTGTCGCCAGAGGAAGCAATATTAATAGCAGAAGAAGTATAAATCATTAACAAAAACTGTTCTTGATCCTCGAGGAAGACGCCATTGTAGGGATCAGCAGATGAAGGAATAGGAGAGGTAGAGTGGGAAGCCAACCCTCCCAGGGAGTGGGAAAAAGACTGAGAATGAAGAAAAAGGACTGGGACCAAAAGGAAGTTGCTGGGGGGCAACAAATACATATTGGAAAGCAAGGAAAAAAAACCACTTCTCTTTATAACCCTCCCGAGGCATATAGGAAATTGCTGCTTGCCCTTTAATCTGCCCCCCAAAAGAAAAACAATTAAAATGAAATAAAACCCTGAACTGTAGGTACTTGCTCCCCTTTTCCCCTCATCCCCATTGCTCTGTGTGCTGTGTACGCAGGCCATGATCTTTAATGCAGTTCTCCATAGGACAGACAAGGTTAACCGTTACCATTACATCTTCTACAGGAATATGCATTCTTCTGCTATGCATCTATGCAATTTGGAGAGATTAAGATAGTAAGAGATTAACAATTAATAAAATAATGAAGAAAGAGAGGAGGCCAAAAGAAAAGAAATGGAGAATAAAGAAGAAAGGATAAAAGGATAAACATCTCGAATTAATTTGGAGTGGCACTGTAACAGTATGGCTTGTGTCAGAAGCACTGCTGTTACTTAAGACTTAAGACAGTTACTCCTGCGCAGCACAGAGCAACAAATTTGATCAGCCTTTGTTTTCCTTGTCTTGATTGACCTCCCCTCTTCAATTTTTCCCACTGCAATTTAACTTCATAAAGGAAAGGCCCCTTTCCTAAATAAGGAACTAATTTCTGCTTTTTCCACTGTTGCCTCCAATACAAACAAGCCTTTATTTTCCCCCTTTTAACTGATCAACGTAACAATTTCTTCCATTTCTTATTTCTTTGTTATGACCAAGATCATGTTGGGATGACCTATGTAGTTTTAAACTTGCCAAAGCACAATGAGGCTGTGAATGGTCTCCACCAAAAAGAATGAACCTAGTTCTCTTTGACAATTCATTAACAAAAAATTCAGGGCAAATCAAATGCAAAAAATGTGTTGCTGTGGATGGTACCTTTAAGGAGGTTTTTCCTGCCACAACAGAAGTTCAGAGACTTTGTTTTCACATTTAGTGCACAACATTTTTACCACTCGCTCATGATGTAAAAACAGCATTGCGCAAGACACAGTGAATGCTTCATATTTGTGATGTACTGTTTAAGGGCCAGGGAACCAAACAGGAATCAAGAATTCAAGTTACAACTTATCTAAAATAAGAGTGCAAGTCATGCAAAACTCTTGATGTCACAAGACAGCCACACAAAAAAGGAATGAAAATCTATGCATTATTCATCCCGAAACTTTGATCTTAAAAGCTAAGAAACTTGAACAAGGGAAGATAAATGGCTTCTCAGGATTTTCTTTTAAAAATCAAATGAGTTTGATTCAGGATAAATGACAGATAAGAGTCAATACGAAAGAGAGGGAAATTGCAATCACAGTGCTGCACCAAAGTTTCAATGCAAAGACTTTGCTTTTTGTATTCAATTACAAAGGATTTCTTTTTTAGGTACCAGCATCCTTTTTCATGTGTAAGATTTTACCTATTAAAATTTCATGTTCAGTATGCATAGCTTTTTCCTTTTACCACCTACGCCATGACTTCATGTGCACAATTAGGAAGCTTTCTGAAGCATGGGCACAGAAGAAGCAGGGACAGAAGCAGCTATGAAGTCCTGACCTCCAAGCCTGGATCAACCACCAGCTTGCTCCAGAGCTTATGCAAGAAATGTATACATTCTCCCACTGGGAAAGTATTGATAATTACAGGCAGTCTAACTGCATCCTGATTTTATGGAGACCTAATTAATTATGCAGGCATTGTCCCTAAAATATGAGAAAATTTGAGAGATCCAAAAGCACATGGAGGCTGCCCTGCCCAGATGGGAGATCCACAAATCTTCTGTGAATGCGCTCCTGAGAGTCTGTAATTATTTCCAGGTTTTGCCTGGAGATATGCTCAAAGGCCCCACCATCTTGCTCAGTTTACTGATGTCAGCATCTTATATAGAGGCAACTGCATTTGGGATGGGATGCAAAGAAGATGGAGGAGCAACATGGTTCTTTAAGGGAGGCTCTGAGCAAACCTAAGACAGCCAACACCGCATTCCTTACAAATCACAGCAGACCAGCCATTTACATTATCAGCAAAGGCAAAGGAAGAGCGCCTTTACATTAGAGCAGACAGCCAGAGGTTTTGCTTATCTGAGCTTCCAAATTGTTATCTCCACACAAGCAGTTAGCACTAATCAGATGACAGAGTCAGGGCTAGACAGGTGGAAGGAAAAAGGCTGGGTGAACGCAAGGGCGGGTTGTGAGGCAGAGGAAATGGCTGGGGAATGGGGTGAAAATTTCACCGTGTGGTAGAAAGGCACTGGGGACACCACTTGAAAAGCAGTTTTGGGGGACAACAGGAAGATTGCTGAGGAGTGAATGGAAGCACACTGGAGGTATTCACCGTCTTACAAGCAACCGATATTCACTGCAATTGCTGTGAGTGTCCAAGCAAGTCATTGCTAATGGTACTCGCAGCCAGTGATGCTCCTGCCAAGTGCATCCAGACAAAATCCATTTGGGAAGACCAAGCCCAGTGATTACAGCAGTCAGCAGAAACTAGACTGCTTCTTCCTCCTCAGCCTGAGGCAACGCAAACTCATAGCTTTCAGTGCCAAGGGTAGTGCCTGAAACACGTGGCTATGTCCTAATGACACTGGGCTGCCATGCAAAGAAGATGGCTAGACTGATGGGGCTGGGAGCAGGCCTGTTCCTGGTGAGGATACTGCGAAGCCCAGATCCCTGACCTAGATCCTTGCCCCAAGCAATTTCTGGGTCTATGCACTTCACCTGGCAGGACAGTGATTCCAAACAACCACTATGGGCTGCAACCAGAATGAGCAACTTCCTCACCCTGCTGAGCTCCCTCCTCTCCCACTCATAGACAAGACCTTGCATCTTCTCTCTCCACCATGTCTCAGCTCCAAGAGGAGACTCACACAGCCTCTCCTAGTGCACTGAAGCACTCCTTGTCAGCCGTATATGTTATAGGAAAGCCACAGTAATTCCAGGAGAAAGAATAACTGGATGAGCAAAGAATCACACCAGGTCTGCTCTAGCCTCATGATAATTGTTTTTCAATTCATCAGACCAAGTTAAAGACAAGCATTTGCTTCACACGCAAGACTCTCATTCCCACTTCATTTGTAATATGGAGAGGGATTACCCACACCAAGCAGATGCTCTCTTACTGTGGTGTAAGGAATACACATGAGAAAAATGATGTTCAGCTCCAGAGCACTGAGAAAACTGTTTACAGATAACACATTCAAGATCGGAGATTAAAACACATTTCGATAACGATTCTTCACCAGATGCACCCAGTGGACATGTGTGCACTGAAAACTCCGACTTGGGCTAAAACTGAGCAGTCCTGAGAGAGCTGTGCTCAAAGAACATGTCTGTTTCTACAATCCCAATCACAGATAGTTATGCCTATCCCCTTACTTCAATATCTTACTTGTTCTATACTCTACTGTTTATAACCTGAAAGACATAAGAATTTATTTCTCTTCAAAGCATATTTATTTGCCCTTCAAATGGAGCAAAAATATGCAAAGACCACTTTGATTTTTATTCTCTCACCTACATAAACATATTAATTTCCTTAACCCTACCAGGACAAAATAATATTTTCTTTTTATTGCATTCCAGAGGAAGTTGTGCCTTAACTTGGGTCTTATTTAACTGCTATTTATCTTCGTCTCTTGCTTCAAACCTTCTGTCAGGAACCCAGCCACCACCTCTGTTTCTTCAACACCCTTAGTACTCAAGTCTGTAAAGCCCAGTTCTGCTGACTCGAAGATCAGCACTGTCATTGCAGATGAGGTAAGAAAAGCTTCTATATATTAAAAAATAAGTTTGCTTCATGGCAACACCATCTTTTTGCAGGACGTATAGATGTGAATCAAAAAAGATGTGTCAAGCATCATCCCTTATTCCAAAAAAAGTATAGTCTTAATGTTTATTTTTTTGTCAGAAAGGAAAGCATTATTATGAAATGCTTTAAGCAGCCTTTGACACAGAACTCTCAAAATGGCAAAGATCAACAAGCCTTTAAGAATGGAAACAACTGGAAACACTTCAGAAGTGGAGCCACTAACGTATTTTCATTGATTAAATGCTCACTGGTACTACAAATACACTGAATATCAACACACATAGTTTGACTTTTCCTGAGCTGGCAATTTCATGGCTTAAAAAGAGGAAGGTAACACCCGTAAACTGTATTACTACAACTTAGTTTCATCAAGCCAATGATAATTTTGCATCAAATAAATGTAGGTGTTCATTTTAAATAGAGGCACTTAAATGATGCTTTTTAAAAGGTTGATTTAGTGTAAAAATTGGATCTAGCACTTCAAACCCAACAACGTCATCCTTATTTCAGCTGTTGTCCTATTTTAATTCTTCGTCTTCCTATTGCTAAACTGAAATAGAAATAACCTAATGGAGCTAAGGTGACAGAAATGGAATAATTCTAAGCCAGGTTTCAAAATTAATGTATTTTCCCCACCTGCCCATTCCAGGTCCCAACCTCCCCTCGCCTCCCAGCCACTAGCAGGATAATAGAGATGGTTACTGCAAAGCTGTTAGGATGTACATCTGAATGCATATTTATCCACTTGGCACGGTCCTGCTACAGCTGTGAGTCGATGCAGATCTGCACGACAATGTAGCTTCAGTCTCTTGCCTGTATGAGAAAGCAGCCACAATATTAACAGCGCTGCTTAAGACAATGGCAGGCAAACCTGACGTACACGAATGAGCTGAGCTAGCTATTGCTGCCCTCTTGATTCACACCTCTGAAAACAAACACTCATCTGGGCACACGAAACAAGTGTCTATCTACACCTACATGCAAACTCATTTTGCTTTTGTTTGGTTTTGGAAGTGGAAACTGATAACACAAGATAACTCCACCACATGTCATGGTGAAAGGACACTGTGTAGGTGAGTGTTTCAGACAACCACCAGAAAACAAAACCAAACTGCAGGGCTTTATCCCATCCTAAGAACCATTTTAATAAAAGCAGGTGGCACTGCCAGTCACTGATAGCTGCTTTTGTTCTGGGTTTGTCTTTGTTCTGGCAGCTGGGAGAGGAGTTTTCATGGATAACAAAAGGAACGTGCTTAATAGGCAACACCTGAAAATCCTCCAGGAGAAGATACAGCAATAGAAAATACAAGTTTAGAAAGCACTTCCTGAAAAAAGCAGCAGCACTGGAATCTTCTGTTTATCTCAGGTCAATTGGCTTGTCACAGTGGGAAGGAGATTTGAAAAGGAAATTGCAAGTTCTTAGCAAGTGTGATTGGAGGAGTTGAGTTAACAGCCAGCAATCAGTATAGGTTTGGTAGGGTACTTAAAAATTTAAATGTACGCATATGACACAACTACAGAATGCCTGAGCTTTGTCTCGTTTGTAAAATCCAATTGGAACCACAGGCAATTTAAATCTCAAACAAAACCAGCAAATTTTTACTTAGGTTGCTTGGGTTTAAGTGTTCTTCCATTAAAACTTCCCCTCAAAGGCCCTCAACTGCTTCACCTTTGTACAGCACTGCTTCTATGAAGGAGAAAAATAACTGCTACAGCCGAACCCAGGACACATACAATTGAGGTATATAATAAATTGTATGTGCCTCTGATATTGTTTTACACTATTAGTCACAGAACCATAAAAAAAGTTAAGGTTGGAAAGGACCTTAAGATCATCCAGTTCCAACCCCCCTACCATGGGCACGGACATGTCACGCTAGATGGTGTTGTCCAAGGCTCTGTCCAACCTGGCCTTGAACACTACCAGGGATGGAGCATTTACCCTCCCAGTACCAACAGGATCCGATATGGCACGTGCTTTCAGGTGACACGGTTTCTTACCATGTGAAATGGTGGTTTGTATCACCCCGTTGGCAGCATATACATGATTTTTAAACTCTATTTTTCATTGCCATTTCTTCAAGCCATTTCGGCTCCCTAGCTTATTGTTTCAAGTGTTAAAAATGAAAAGGATAGCTTTTAGATTCGAGAAGCTGCTTTATTCATACTCCTGAATAATCATGCACTGTATTCAGCAAGCTACAGATAAAAATGGGTATGACAACACCTCTAACAAGAAAACAGCTAAATTGGAGAGAACAGGGCAAGCATCACCTCTCTAAAGAAATGTGACTATATCCCCAAAACATGATTGTTTCTAATGCAATGCACAGCTTTTCTGCATGGGTTCTTTTCAAGTGAATTACAAAAGGTGGTCGCAGACTACTAGTAGTTCCTCCTTCCAACCAAAGAAGGCAGTTATTATAGGTTGCAGAAATTTGTAGGTGGATAAAAGGCAAAGAAATTATACGACAGTGACAAATACAATGAATTTTATTGCTACAGGTTTCCAATTCCTCTGAGGAAGAGAAGAACACGAGTTTTGTATTGTCCTCTCTAATAAACAAATGCATACCCTGCAATGAGGTAGTATCAGACTACAGGATGCATTCCAAGCTAAGTGCGAACTAGCCTTACCTCCAAGGCAAGGAAAGGACACAGATCCTATAAAGTACAGCATGGCTGGATGCCTCTATGGTCAAAACTAGTAGTTTTAATTAGTTGATTTTTGCATTGTTTGGAAACCTTTTTATACTTACTGTGATTCTCTCATCTTTGTCATCTAGAGGGGTCCCATCTTTTTTCCATGATATAGTGGGTTCTGGATGACCTCTTGGGGGCTGACATTCCATCACTGCAGGTTCACCCACAGCTACCATTACATCCGATGGATTTTGTCTGAAGTCATCCCGTAGAACTGAAAGAATACAGAAAATTTAGTCAAAAATTACCCAGCAATATACCGCAGGCACAACAAAGTGCTTTGTTTTGGTTCCTGTTGTCATTATACTTTATATTAAAGAAAAATTCGGTCAATGGATTTCATTTGGCATCTGTGGATGGTGTGTGGTACCTCCACACAGTAACACAGAAAATCCATGTACAACTCATTTCACTTCCAACATGCAAGCCAGGTACCTGACACTGACAGAGATGAAAGGCTGACACAGACAGGACTGTCTGCACACAAGAGTTGTCCCGCTGGGAGTATCTGGCATGTCTGCCTAGTATGTGACCACAGCAGTCAGTCTCACCCCTGTGCCTGGCAAGATCATGGAGCAGATCCTCCTATAGTCCTGGAATCCTCCTGGAAACTACACCAAGGCACATGGACAATAATGGGTTGATTGGTGACAGCCAACCTGGCTCACTGAGGGCAAATAATGCCTGACAAATTTGGTGGCCTTCTACAGTGGAGTTACAGCATCGGTGGATAAAGGAAGAGCGACTGATGCCATCTACCTGGACCTGTGCAAGGCATTTGACCTGTTCTGCATGACATTCTTGTCTCTAAATTGGAGAGATGTGATTTGATGGATGGACCGCTTGGTGGATAAGGAATTGTCTGGATAGTTGCATTCAAAGACTTGTGGTCAACAGCTTGATGTCCAAGCAGAGACCAGTGATAAGTGGTGCCCCTCAGGGGTCAGTGTTGAGATCCTGTTCAACATTCTGTCAGTGACAGGGACGGTGGGATTGAGTGTGCTCTCAGCAAGTTTGTTGATGACACCAAGCTGTGTGGTGCAGTCGACACGCTGGAGGGGACGGATGCCATCCAGAGGGACCCTGAGAGGCTTGGGAAGTGTGGCTGGGGTTGTTCAGCCTGGAGAAGAGAAGGCTCTGGGGAGACCTTAAACCAGACTTTAAGCACTTCAAGGGCACCTACATGAAATCTGAAGAGGGACTTTTTGCAAGGGAATGCAGTGACGGGACAAGGGGTAGTGGCTTTTAACTAAAAGAGGGTAGTTTAAATCAGCTATGATAAGGAACTTCTTCCCTGTAAGGGTGGTGAGGCACTGGAGGTTGGATAGGGCTTGGAGCAACCTGGCCTAGTGGAAAGTGTCCCTGCCCATGGCAGGGGTTGAAACTAGAGGAGCTTTAAGGTCCCTTCAACCCAAACCATTCTGTGATTCCCTTCATAGCTGAAGAAGGCTCAATGTCTTCTGCTCAGGTAGAATGTCACTTGGGGAGCACCGTGGTAAAGATCGCTTCCTGCCCCTCTTTCTCTGAGACACAAGGTCAGCTTGCCAGCAACTCAAACACTTCTGGTTAAAGATTGCCCACTGGCCATGTGAATTGCACCCATCCCTGATTTATGGCAAAAATGAACAAACTAACTAAACTTGCCAGTGTTTTGATGGTATTACAGCACACCAGACATCTGTGCAGCCTTTGCCAAACTCATCTTTGTGAGTTGGCTGGGTCTTTTTCAAGAAAAAAATACCCCAATGAAAATCTTTCCTGATGTGAGGGAGTCATCCCTTAGTCTGAGCAGATCCTCCACCTGGAAGTCAATTTTACCACCTTTCTATAGAAACATACATTTTTATTGCAGCTTTGTTACTAGAATTTGTTCTTTCTCATCATTCGGCCAAGCTCAGGCCTAGGAAATTCTAGTTTCCTCCAATCACCCACTATGATCTTTATCAATAGTTGTGTGATTATTTTTCTTTTTGGGAAAGGAGAGCCATCACAGTGTGCTCAGCAAACCACTACACAGGGACACAGTTTAACAGAATAATGGCATTCAAAAGCGCTGCCAAGTAAGTGGCATAAGATTTAACCTAAAAATAAATAACTCAAACGATAACAAATACAACATTCTAGTCCTCTCCACTGCTATTACTCCATCCACACTGAACAAAGGACACAGTAATGGAAAAGTATATTACGACCATAGGACCCTTAGGATTTTGACAAGGCTATCTGTCACTCTTCCTGCCTGCAACAATCTCATGTCAACGGTAAACATTAAAAAGAACCTGCAGCAAAACATATATCCCCCAAGCCATGGACCACAGACATATGGACATTCACTACTCAATACTGGCATGGTTGTTAATGCCACTTCCAAGCGAGGTGTGGTATGTGATATACTGTTAGGTGTTAAGGAATGTGGCTGTGCTTACAAAGTGGCAGGTACAGCACTGCCACCAAAACATTCTTATCTGTAAGATCTTTCATCCTGTTAAGACCTTTAAAATGGTCTGAGGGCAAACGAGTGACCTACTCTGGGACAAAAGTGTATATATATATACTTTTCTCACATACACTGAAAACCTTTAATGTACTTATTCCATTTACACTGAATACGGCATTAATAACCAGATGCAACTTCCTGTGTTCCCAAGTAACCCTCGAGCCATCCAGATACAGTAAAACACGTAGCATATGTGCCGAGGTTGACACTACCTCTGCTTAAGTCAAATAATTTTCTCTATTTACTTTAATAGGGATGTGATCTGGCTTGGAGCCACTGGTCATACTATTACTTCTTTTTATCACTTCTCCAAACTAATGAATATAAAAGAAGAAACAGAAGTTGCACCGAGTTGCTAAAAAAATCCCATATATCCAGCTCCCAGTGTCAAAAACACATGAAAGTGCAGAAGAGGTTATTTGCTACACTCCAGTTCTATTGGAACACAATTAAAGGGGTGTTTTGACCATGAGTAAGAAGCCTCTTATTACTGCTGAAGATTGTATCACTTGGATGAAATTAAGAGATATATAAAAAGAAGTGCCCTGAAGTTTCAAAAGAAAACAAAAACCCAATGGACTGATCTTAATAAACTGTAAGAGCTTTTCAAATCTGAAAGTCCTTTTAAATCTAACAGGAACACCTATCAGATAGCACCTGGGATGCCTTTTAACACATTCGAAGCAACTAAGAAGTCCAGGAGCTGCACAATAAAAAGAAAATACCTCAGTGATTTCTACACTCCTTAAGTCTTATATCAGCTTTACAAGCACCCTACCTCGTCTGCAAACCAAGGCTTCTCACAAACGAACCAATGCTTAATAGAAATGCCTCAGGAGGACATCAAAGGTCCAGGCCATAGATACATCAAAACAAGTATTTTTTTTCCCGTTTACTGTGAATTATTTTGCCTCTGACATTACATAATGAAATGCTAACAAAATGTAATCCATTAGAGATTACTCCACTGATAGTGATCATGTAATTATTTTTGCAGCTGTAAAGTAGATACATGCTCTGGTTTTTTCCCTCAGGCCCTGGCAATCTTGCATGAAGTTATAAATTCTACATTTTCTTCCCTTACTGGAAAAAAAAACCCATAAAATTATCTTTTCTCTTCTGCCCTTCATAGTCAAGGCTCACTGTCAATTGAGAATACATTTCTTTTTGATGATATATTAGAAGTACACTTTATAATCCAGTACAGCAGGAGCTTTCAGTCACCAAAGGGTCAAATTTCCCCACATGCACCTCCTCCTACATGTATGCAGCTGGAATGGAAATACATAGATTAAGAGGATGGTTGCCTTTTCTTCTTTTTTTAACAAATTCACAGTAGAATCTTCCTAGATATAATCCCCTCCCCCTTTTCTGACCTACAGTGGATATGGTTTTCTAACAGTTTACTCTGATACTTTCTGAAATGCAATGAATAACGATCGTAGCTGTCACTGCACAGGTAGGACAACACCAAGGTCTTGCTGTGTGAACTCTGAACTCTTGTGTTTGTGCTGAAAAGACTTTTGTGCTGTGCTTGCTGAATCAACCAGGTTCAAAAGCAACTTTCATAATTCTCCTTAGAAGTCATCTACTCTTACAACTATTTAATAACATCTACTATTCAAGCAACAAAACAACTGCAGCTTCCCCAGAGAATCTAGCAGAAGGGAACTAGCAATCACTTGAGGCTGAGAAAGTTGGGGCTGTTCAGCCTGGAGAAGGGAAGCTGCGTGAAGACCTCAGAGCAGCTTCCAGTGTCTGAAGGGGGCTACAAGGATGCTGCAGAGGGACTCCTCATCCGGGACTGTAGCGGTAGGACAAGGGGTGATGGCTTCAAACTTAAACAGGGGAAGTTCAGGTTAGATGTAAGGAAGAAGTTCTTTACTGTGAGGGTGCTGAGGCGCTGGCACAGGGTGCCCAGAGAAGTGGTAAATGCTCCATCCCTGGCAGTGTTCAAAGCCAGGTTGGACAGAGCCTTGGGTGACATGGTCTAGTGAGAAACATCCCTGCTCAAGGCAGGGGGGCTGGAACTAGGTCTATCTTAAGGTCCTTTCCAACCCAAACCATTCTATGATCCTGTAAGTAGAGACAGCATTTTTTGTGTCAACCCTAAACAGTGCTTTAGGAAATGCAACAACTGGTGTTTTTTAGCTTAAGTTCTTGTTTGGCTGCTATGAAAAGGAGGAAGGATTCATTACCGGGTGAAACAGGAGGTACGTGGGCAGGGGTTTTTGCATGTACATACTGTAGGTATTTCATTAAGTAACTGTGATCTAGTTCAAAGACAATAAAGAAAACACAAGAAGAAGGAAACCAACCAGGAAGCACTAGTGAATAGGTGAGAAGAATGAATTTGTAAGGAACACACTAATTACCTTCACACATTATGGGTATCATATCTTAAGAGGTGGCATCACTTGAGAACTAGAAATCCGGAAATCTGAACATTTTGATTACATGTCTATCCTAGGCACTTCATGCTAAATCAGTTCAAAGCACTACTACTACCCACCACAGTAACGCAGAATTCCTTGCAATGGGAAATTGCCTATTTCTCATCAAACATGCAGATCTGACAAACGTTTTACTGAATCTGGTACCACATTCTGCTGTAAGAATGCAAACATTAAAGATGTCAGGGAGGGGTGTTAAGTTCATGCTATGAACCTATGTAATTTAGTATCGGTACTGCCTAGCTGATGACACCAGTAAAGAGCACTGGTAGGCAAAGCAACAAAGAAACATAGCTTTGTTTTAGTGCTCACGAACAGAAGCAAGATACAATCCATGAGCAGCTGAAATAGAGTTAAATAAAGACGTTGTACTTAACAGCAGCGGTTAGATGTATGGACTGGCAGCAGCGAAATTAGATCACACTTCTAAAATGTTAACAAAATGTACTGCCCCAATTACTGCAACCTTGAAGACGTTTTAACATGTAGTCTCTCCAAAGAGTAACGTTTTTGATCAATTGCTTTTTATACTGCGCCACCAGGCTGGGATCTTGATATCTACCGAAGGTCAACAGTTACCTTCTCTGGAGAACAGTGTCATTGCCTATTACAGTCATCAATAAACACTACCAAATACAAGGCCTGCATGCTTCTAATCCATTAATGCAGAAAGACATCAAGGAGCGCTGCACCTACTGGATCACATCTTTTAAAAGGTGCTGATGACTATAACAGAACATGCTACCCTGCGAAAGCAGCTCAGTGTCGAGGCATTTGGTGACAAACATACTGAATGCATATGAAGATGTTAAAATAGCATCAGGAAGAAACTCACAATTGGTAATAGAAACGAATGCATGCTGAAGGAGCAGGTCCCAGGAAAACGCTGTGAAAACCCCTGACTGGAAGTTGCTGGCGATACTTTATGGGTAATTTATGGCCACCACTCACAATCAGGCTGATTTTATTTCACTAGCTGAAGATTTGGGCTTCAAGTAATTGCCAAGAATCTTACTGGGCAACACAGCTAGCTGTCATCCCTAACGGTATTTCCACGTGTGGGAAGTGTCAATGAATTAGACAATGACTTGGTAATCAATTAAACGACCAACTCTGGAAAATCATATACAGAGTAATTTTAACTCCTGTGAGAAGGGTAACTGACAGGCCTATGAGAGCACACTGCAGCACTGGGAAACCTAATTACACCCCGAAGGATCTGTGATGCCTCAGGCATGCGACGCTCAGAGTACCCCTTAAGTTGATTGAAAATAGATAAGGAGAAGGGACCTAATTATTAATTTGATTGACTGTGGACAAAACGTGATCCCTGTCAACATCTTCCATATATTATGGTCTAGGACAAGGTGTTTATTACCTGTAAGTCAGAATTTACCTCCTGGAAGAGTAGACTGATTTCTACAGGCTGCAGAGACACTTTCACTTGTCCTAAATATTTACACTTATTTTAGTTTTTATTACTATTATTATTCCTTCATTTCCTTTTCATTTTGGAGTTTTGGAGTTGAGTCATGCTTCATTACAGACAATATTTTTAGTGTGATTATCACAGGCGATTTCCAACCTTATGGACACAAACCAAGGGGTTTCAGACAAAGCTCAGAGAAGAACTGTACCTTTGGAACATCACAAATTATTTTTCCCTAATAAGGCAAAGAAGGGTTTGCATCCTTAAATGAAGGATTTGGGTGTGCTCTGTAAATAGAGGGTTTATTTTGCTGTACACTCCATGTCAAGGTTCCGATGTCCAGTATGCAATGAGCTGTTAGCTGCACTAGCCTTCCTTCAGAGGAAATTGTAATAGAGAAAAGAATCAGATTAAGATGCTGCAGTGAGACCTTGTCTTAGCCCTCCAAATTAAAGCATAAAGAGGTACCTGAAATGACAAAAGAGCTATAAGGACCAACCAGTGAAAGAGACAAGGTGAGAAGACACTTCATCAAAATGCCAGCATTTTCCTTAACTAGTTATTCAGACATTGTTTCATGAGCAGAATGGATTTCCCTTTTAACAAAGACAGACACAAACCAACCCAGAAACACCAGTGTCCCGTAACTCAGGATTCCAGGGAGAAAATCAAAGGAAGGAATGCAGGTAGGAAGGACACAAGCAAACACGTAGCCAGCTCTGAATGAGAGCTTACAGCTAAGATATACGGCACCGGCAAATGGGGGCAGACTGCAACTGATTGGAAAGGTCTTGGTGCCAAACAGCAAGCTATGCTGGCTTGAGACGTGAGAAACTGACTCTCTTCCCATACTTTCTAAGCTGGAAAACCCCTCAGTAGGCCGAACCTGAAGGAATTTTATTTGTCTTAATTTCTGTTGTTAAAAGAGAAGACACAACTATTCCATAGACTTGCCAATGAAACCATGGCAGCACTGTTTCTCTAGTACAAGAAAGACTTAAATGGCCAATGTACAATTGCTTACAGTCATCCCTTCCCTCTGGAGAAGCCAAAAACTTATCAGAAGAGACATTTTCAAAGAAATGAAGGTTCACACTCCCGCAATAACCATGTTTCTGTGGTGTGCACAGCCCTCAATCTGCACATGCACTATGCTTTGCTGAGGTCCAGTAATTTTAGCCACGTCCTTCTGCTTAGCATTCAAATTTAGCATGTTGTAACCGTACCACTACTATAAGTGGTCTTTGAAAGGACTCTATTTCCATGGAAAAAATCCCCATTATGGTGCTAAAGTGGTTGAAAAATACGACATTTTAATATCCGAGGGTATACAGTATCATTACCACACTCAAACAGCTAAATCACATCTTTAATAGTCTGAAAAACGGTATTTCCCCATTACATCTGGGGTCAAGCCTGAAACATCGGTCAGAAGGTGCAAGACGCAGGCACTTCATATGGCTGAGTGGCTAATTCTAAATAACAGCACAGCCAAGAACAGCATCTGTTGGTGTCAGACACTACAGCAAAGCCACAATGCTCAGAAATGCTGCTGAGCAGTTACATACACATCTATTCTGTTCTATTGTTATTACATACAGTGTCATTCTCCTGAAGAGAACTACAGACCACAAAGGCCCACCACCTTTTGCCATCTCTCCAGACTGCTCTGCAGCAGGACATACCCACGTGAGATAGTGGCTGTTTGGTTAATCACACTCTGCATGTTCAAATGCATGAAGATCTCATTCATATGGTCATGTTGCCTTGTTTCTTTACCTCCTAAAACAAAGTATAAACTGACAACAGATCGATCCAGATTACTTTTATGCCATGAATCATGCCCTTTTCAAACTATTTTCGCTGGTTTTAGAAAACACTGCAGGAAGCCACCTCAGGGGAAAAAGGCAGACAGCCCTATACAGAGGTCATTGGGAAATACAGTCTTCATCTAATTCAATTAACTGCTTTGAGTTAGATCCCAAACGGTAGAGGCAAGTGTTTGTTCTATTTCAGGCATATTCTAAGATATGAATCATTCTGCTTTCTCAGTATAAAGAGGCATGGTGCAGTATCATACACTCATGTTTTTTATTGTTCAGAATTTGAAAAACACCTAGACAGATGTGTTCTTGATTTACAATGACAGCTCTTCATTTAGACAACCAGCTACAGGCTTCAAATATTGAAAAATTCGATGTGGAGCCATCCAAAAAGTAGCAAAGTTTAATAGCTACAACAATGAAAAATGGGTTTGTAAGCAAATGGACATCACCCAATTCACCAAGCTGGAACACTGAATTGCAACTCTCAGAGATTTATACGCTATCATAAATGGCAAGACAAAATCACGCAGAGAACTGCTTCTGCATTTGGACTCTTTTCCGGCTTTAATCCCTATAAGATAGTCAAAGGCAACGTGCCAACTGATCAATATGTTAGTATTTAACGTGCAGTAAGTGCTACTGAGTAAAAATCAGAGAAACATCGCCTATTAGCAGAGTCTGCCTTATTGCTGGCAGGAAGGAGTGCATGCAGTTTGGGATCATCCCATGTGGTAGAACAGCAGCCAGCAGCCTGATTCAGAATTAACAAAAGGAAACAGAGGACGATGCTCAGCGTGAACACAAATGCACATAAAGCCAGCCAGATTTCATTACTGAAGATTTTCATTTTGATTAAATGCTTCCTTTTATATTGGGTCACACTTATTGTTTTCAACCCTGTGTTTTCATTAATATTTTAATACACACTGAGCATTAAGTTGCATAACTTCAGTGTTGCGGCTAAAGATAGCATCTTTAATAACAGCTACAAAAGAGATGCTGGCACCCATCGCTGCCCAACTTTGTAGGGCTGTGAGGCACCGTGGGCTGGTAGGGACTTCACAGCATGCGAGACAAGGCATCTGCACTCACCACCAAGGAGCAGGAAGGTGGATGCCTCTAACATTAGCTTAGGCTGTTTGAAAAGGGAACTTACAGATCCATTCTAGACAAAACAAACCAACCTAATTGAAATGGCTCTGAAAGTCTAAAGGATCAAGGTGGTAAGTGCATATGGTGGGAATGCTGGTTTCCCCTTTGTTTTACACCCTGTGAGGCAGTGCAACTCCTTAAAACCTTCACAGGAAACAGAGGTAAAGAAATCGTAACACGGGATTTTAGTGATGTGACTGTCGGCTTTTCCCCCCTTGTTTTTGCTGTTTCTAGCTCCTAACGAGGAAACTTCATTTTGGACAACAATTAAGAGACTACACTTCTTGATTCCATACAAGCTGAGGTACTGTTAGCAGAAATGCCTATGCTCAGTTTTCCCTGCCATTACACACCTGAACCGTGGGGTACCATGATACACTCTACAAAGACCTACCACCTCTGTTAATTCAATTCTTATCAGTCCTAAGCAGCCCATATAGGTTAATTTCCTGGCAAACCACAAGACTCCTAAATTTCCATTAAGAATTGTTATAGAGAGGAAAAACAAATGTGGTATTGTGTGAGACCAGGATTCTTCTGTTTCTTTATGAACGCTATAGAGAATTAACTTTTTGAGTTAGTTCAGCAGACTTCTTCTTTCCTGCATGCTTAAGCACAAAATAAGACGTGATCTACATTATCAGTTGATGCATGAAAATAGAAGTCATACATTTTTCAGGACAATTTTAAAAAGCAAACACATTGCAACTAATTTTGGTAAAGAGGATACTGAGAAGCCAGTGAATTTGCAAGATAAAAGCTACTGCTGTCTGACAATAATTCACTCAGAAACAACTGAGTTAAGGGGGAAAAACAAACCCAACCCCAAAACACTACCTGGATTGCCAAAATCCTTATGCATCTTTTCCTGATATGCTGTGAGAATACATTTTACTGTTACAGGACCTTCTAGTAAATAAAAACTCCAGCTGGTTTGGTGCTGCTTATCTTCATTGTTAGACACTTTAAAACTTACTGGTGAATGGTATTGTGGAGGTTATTCACTGTTACTCATTACTATTAGTGTCTTTAGTATCAACCAACATTGGTTTCAGCAGCCTACAGCCAGGAACAATTCCAACTTGTTTTCTCACCCTACCTAGTTAGTTTAGAGAGAAGCTGTATCAGGCACATTAGAATTGTGATTTATTTGTCAGGTATCTGTACTGCACATTTATATGGGACTCTAGTAAATAAACACACAAGGTATAGTAAAAGAAATTAAAAATACAGGTTTGGCTTCTTTTGCTTCTCTTCAGTTTATTCCAAACAGAGTAGAAAACACTGTCTGGGTCAGGACCACACTGTGAAGGAAATACCTGAATCTTCTCCACCAACATGGCTGTGATTTATACCTTGGGATGGGGCTTGAAATGCAAAAACTGATTAGTTAGAGGGGGATGGATGGAACTAGACCAGAAGATGACCATCAGTTTGCAAAGGAAGTTCAGGCAATAGACCAAACCAAAGTACTCGTGAAACATGCACAGTGTGGACACTGTTTCTCAGGCCAACTATTTCGCTCTATAAATACACTTCTGGTTGGTCCTACTTGTAACTACTTACTGTAGACATTACATACATACGGCAGTACTAAGAACATCTGCTATCATAAAAAATAAACTAAAATAAAATCAATTTTAATATCCACTGTAACGATCTTATAAAGAACAGATTTTAAGTTCATATTCCTGGTTTTCTTTCAGTCTACATACCCATTTATTAGATTTTGGCTAGTGATTATAAAACTAACCAGGAGCAAGAGGGCTAACAGAAAGATGACACAAGCCTTTTCTTGTCAGAAACAAGAAAATACAAGCTAATAAGTAAGAATCTTCAAAGTCACCATGTTTATTTGTAGAGGAGAATTTAAAGCAAAATAAGAAATCATTTTTGCTAAAGTGCTTTGTTCTTGCTTATGTGCTTGAATGAAACTGATTGGCATCTTTCAGGAGCTTACCATGACAAGTGATTACTCAGAAGCTCTCCCTAACTTTCAGACTGAGGTACTGCACTTGCGTGATGCAGAAAATGCTTTTAAACAGTAGCCAGTTCTAATGCTTATGTGAACTGTAAGGTGCATGTTGGTTTTCTTTGCCATGTTTCTTGTTCACTTTAGAGCAATTAGATACTCATCTCAGAATCGAAATACATACAGTGTATTACGTAGCGCCAAAACTACATACTACAGTCTGTAGCACGTGTAGTACAATATACATGTGCTACAGCTAAATGTTGAAATATATTTGTGTATTTTGGATTTGTTAGGGGGAAAGCAGTAAATCAATTGTGTCCTTACTAAAGCCATAGAAATAATAGTATCATATATCCACAAATCCATTGAATCAATGCATCTGGTCTAAAACAGGAACACTTAAGAATGTAATAGTAAGCAGGGTAAAAAGTGAGTGCTTTTACCACTGACCAGGAGAAAGCAGTGCCACTAGCATTTATTGCCATTATTGTGTCAAACTTCTGTTTTCACCGTGAGTCTACTATGTGAATAATGTCTACGTAGCCTTTGTTATTTTAACACGTACAACTATACAACAGACAAAACCATCGGATCTCTCAGAGGAAATGTTTTTAAAGAGCAAAGTGGTAACTCTGTAACTCTATACATATTCATCTAAGAACCCAGGAACAAATACCTCACTAAATTCTGTCAAGGTTCATGGAAACAACTGGGATTTCTATATAACACATTTGGATATAGGCCATTATCAAACTATCCAGAGATTTAATCAGCAGAGGACACTCTCAGCAAAACAAGACTGATGCTACATAATCAGAAACACCAGAGCTGTAAACAATGGAAATGCACATTATTCCCAAACAGTATAAATAATTTAAGACTTCCAGAACTGAAATTAATCTACATACCATTTGAAGCACACAGAACCACCAATTCAGACAGAATAATAAAAGGTAAGGGAAAAACAGATGGATAATTAAAAAGATACTTTCCATGTGGGAATACACTTCGCTTAGCACTGCTGGTAACAAGTAAAGAAATAAATATCAAGGAAATCCTATTATGCACTTGCATATTTTATATGATTTTTATTTCCCCCCCAGAAGGGATTGGGTTTTTTATTTTTCCTATGGTGTGATTGGACACTGAACCTGTTATATCCATCAACATCTATCTGATTAACACTTCAGCTCTTCGAAGGGTCAGTGTCTCATAGGGCGCTATTTGCAGAGAGATGGAAACAAGCTGATTTGCCTATATTTGAGATGGGCATTCTTCCTTTAGCCCCCACTGCCCTAGAAGCCCATACCCTTTCATCCGCAGACCAAGTCCCAACAGCACACTTCAAAGGAAAAGGATACTCATGGTGTCTTAACCCTTCCTTTGAAACTGAACCTGTAGATCCAATATCATCTAGCAAGGCTAATTGCATAGTATGCAAGGGAATTACTATTATTTAGATATAACCCACCATAGAGAAACGATGAAAGCTCAGGCACTGTTGTAACGAGCTTTACATAGAGACAGCACTGCAAACACACTGTCAAAGGCAAGTATCTTGCACAGGCAAAATGGGAAAAGTTCACATATCATCTTTATAACTCTTACAATTTCATTCAAGTATCAGCCAGCTTACCCTAGAAATAGAAAGAAAAGGGGGAGGAGGGAATGCAGATATGAAAAACGTATGTGATTTAATGGTTAGATGTTACTATCTTTCATCATGTTAATTCACTGTACTGGCTATTTTGTTACATTCAAATCTTCTTACCCTCTGCAAGCTTTACATTTTCCTGTAACACAGGTCCAAATTACCCTACAAGCTGGCTGAAGATAAAGCAGGAAAAATAGGGGAATTCAAGAGAAACTAATAAGAAAATTTCATCATAAAAGGATTTTTATTTCTCATGCAGCCAGCAACAGTGCTAAAAAGAAAACTATGAAGAGTGGCATGTGCACAAGTAGAAGCATGACCTAAACAGCAATCTGGGAGCTCTTACTATGTTAAACAACTTTGATTGTAAGAATATAACCAAAAGGTGAATAATTTGGAGACAACTGGAAGTTTTAAAGTAAGAAAGAGGAACCTTCTGCTCTTCACCATGAAAATTCACACCTTTTACCAGTTCCATTATTTCCATCAATGGAAAAATAAAAGAGAAATATTGTAACCTGAGGTAGAAAAGTGCCTAAGAATGCCCCAGACTTTCTGGACCAACAGGAAGTTTAAGACACACTTAAAAGTTTTCTTCAGTCGTTGACCTGTCGGTTCTCCCTATATACATCAACAGCAGGGAAAAGGGTCTTCAGTCTTGCTAAAGTATGGTGTTCAGGTTAAAAAAAACCCCAAAACACACAACAAAACCCCCCAAAGCAAACCAATCATCACTTTTACAGAATGGGAGCTGCCTCCTCTATTACTTCCTTACATTAGAGTGGGGAGGTACAATTACCTGAGTTATATTCAGCACTGCTTTATGCTGCCTATGGTTATACTCCAGGGACCATGTTCAATCTTACTCAGAACTCAATAGCTGAACCCAAAGTCACTACGGCCTGGTATGCAGGAAGAAGATCCAGCTCACCATGAGGTACCAGGGATTCAAAACAGCTTTGTCCATTTATGAAATATGTTCAAGGATATTGGTGGGTTTTGTTTGGTTTGGGGAGTTGTTGTTTGGTTGGTTGTATTTTTTAATGTTTAGCACATAAGGAGGTTGGAAATTGTTACAATGAACACATTTGTACATTTATATATATATATATACACACACATCCCTATAGTGTCCAGATACTCCATCAAAATAGCTTTTGTTTCTCAGGTTTCCACATAAATATGATGTACTAGCATGTGCATGTACTGCTTATGATAGAATAAAATGTGTCTAGAATTTACACGCATGTACTTTAGGCAACACGATCAACTGAAACCCATCACGTTTTTAAAGGCAGCCAAATTATTCAGAAATGGGCTGGCTGTTATTTAGTAATTTTAGTTACTTTTCCATGTGAATCACTATTAGTAGCCCCCACATTCAGCAAACACTGAAACCATAATCCAAAAAACACTGTATCCACTATTTTAAAGACATTTTATGTCAAATGCAAAAGTGAAGCCTGAAATCTTTGATTTAAATGTTTTTGAGGAAACAGCCATGAAAAAGAGCACAGAAAATAAGGTTACTTTTAATTAAACACAGAAATTAATATCTAGCACAAAACAACACATTATTGATGTGTTAATTAAAATATTGTATTCAGAAAGATAAATATATTAGCAAGCCAGAAGGATCTGGTCTTATTTTATTATACTGTAACAGAGAGGAAACGGAGTTAAACAGATGGCACTCAGGGTTTCTCAATGAGTTCAGTGTCTGTGAGTACATGTTCCATAAACACCAATTAAAATGTGTCCGAGTAAATTTAAATCCCTTGCTGATAGAATATAAGCCAACCTAGCTGGCTTCAGACCAAGGTTAACCTTAATCGTCTGCTCAACTTGTAGCAAGTTGCTCTCAAATCGTACAGACATTCCCAGTGAAACAATAAAACAGCATTCCCGTTGAATTGTATTTATTTACATTCATAACTCCCTTCTCAAGAGGTGGGCCAAGGCACAAAGGAAAGAAGCAAAGCACTTCTTGTGAATCTAAAACCCCCCACTTCTTTGATTTAAAAAGCTTCTGCAGAACTTTCCTCTTGGGTAGTTTCATGAAAAGATTACTTCAGAAGTCTCTTGATAATGTTTATCAACCACACAAGCCGCTTCTTACTCTTCTTTACTCGCTTTACTGACAATTTACCAGCTCAATTTTTCATACAATGCAAAGTGAATGTGGAATATTATCTAATAGAATACATGCAGAAAAGACTATAGTGAAAAGTTGAAGCTATGTTGTTATGCAACCCTATAGCAATTCCAATTCATTTTGACATTCAAATGTCTTGTAATAATGCACAGAGATGAACAGTAAAAGAAAAAAACCTCACCAAATACCACCCAAAAGCAAAACTCACAAAACTTTGTGATTTTACCATTTATTTCAAGAATTATGAAGTGCAGACTATCAGGTCTGTACCCAAGAAAGCTGAGCATCCACTCTCATGAGAAAAGAGAAGGCCTTTCTATGATGAACTGAGCCTTCCATAAAGATTTGGTATCACTGACTGAACTGGGGCAAACGTACAACAGGCAAAGCTTGGATCTTTGCAAAGCTAATCAATTAAGTCCCCTTATGCATAATCCATGTGTGCAGCCTTTTCCCATACCAATTATTTCATGCTGGCAGCGTTTTGTTGAAGGAAAAGCCAGTCAGAAACTATAAAACATACAACACAACAGCAAATGAAATTAAATGCCAGAAGTGCAAATCACTATCTAGGAAATGAAATCTGAACTGTTCATGCATGTATACATACCACCAATAAATTAATTGATTGTAGTCAGGGAAAAGACCTAAATGTCATTGGAAGGAGTGCAATGGAAAAACACTGGTGCCACACTCAGCAACTAGAAAATGAAAACTTTCCTTGAAAGTGGGAAAACAAAAGGTTTATTGTATTTTCTACTATAGCAGGAATAATTTACAGGGAAAACCAACACATGGTCCCAAATAAGAAAACTTGTCATTCGAAATACCATTACCAAGAAAAATAAACCAAAAACCTTCCAAGCACAGGCAGCATTTAGCACAGAAATGAGGAGGGCCGAGGGAAGGAAAGAAAGAGCAATTTGGCACTGCTGAAAATACGACCTGGTGCACACCAAGGGTGTGCAAACAGCCGATGGTGTCCATTGGAGGCTCTTTCTGTCCTCTATCTTTACCTCCTGGGAGAAGCCTTTTTTGCCCAACTCATCTGAAAAGAGGATATGGAAAGAAGAGCAAATACAGTGGACAAATGGAACCACCCCTGAAAGTCAGATCTGCCTTAATTCCCTGCAGGAGAGAGCCAGCAAAGAGCAAAGAGCAAAGACCGTCTGTGTGCTGCGTTCTTCTTTTGTACTTCTTCTGCTCTCCAGTTATTGTTCCTGATTGCACCTGCGCTTGATTTCTTCTATTTTCCAAACCCCTTTAGAGGCTTTATATCCTTGCCACTTAAAGGTTTCACCAAAGTCAGGATAGGCCCATTCCCCCATAGCTGAGCGCCACATGCACCGCAGCAAACTACAAGAGTTTTAAAAGGGGTTCCATAGCTTTTCATGGCAGAAAATAGCTTCACAAGCAAGTTTTGCGACTGATGGTTCAGACATACTTGTCTCAGAAGTCTTGGAAAAAAAAGGGCAGGACACCTAACAGGATGGATCAGGCCCCACCAAGCACTAATCCTCACAATGATCACAACGGTACTAGGATTAGATTCTTTACTTTAGCTTGCAGTGTGCAGAATAAGATGATTCAACAATTGCTGTAATTCTCTGGAGTTGCACAAAGAATACACACTTAAGCCGAGCAGCTTTCATTGCTTTCTACTGTAACTGCTGCTCTATTTATTCAGAAGAGGTGACCTTCTACTAACCTTGTTCTGTGGCTATGAATGAATGGAAATCTGAGTTTGACCTCACTTTATGACCTCTATAAAAAGAATTATACTACAGTGATTTTGCATCCTTATGTCAGCATGCCAGATAAATATTTTATTCAGCTGCTAACTGGATAATGCATTTTGAAAACAACTCCCAATGCTGAATGCATTTTAAAAATATATTGCTAAATTAAGCAAAACTTCAACTAATTTTTAAATATTTAAATATATTTGACATCTAAGAAATATTGGACAGATAGTGAGAATGTATTATGCACTGGAAAAGTTTTCGGTTCCATTAGGAAGCGGTACCTATGAATAATACATCTTTTTCTAATGTCTTTTTATGTACACAAAGACATCAATTTGTACCTAGCTTAAAAGAAATCTAAATTACAGGTAAGCCATCTAATGTGTCCCTTACTACCTTTTGGCAAGCTTAGTCTAATCAGAGTTTTTCCACTAAATTACCCAGATAACAGAAACGCTGCACAATTATACCCTGCTCTCTAACCCAGCACATGATCTTTGCTCATGTGGGTAATTGCCAGGGTGGAAAATTGCAGTGAGGATGCTGGTACAGATGTTCTTTTGCAGTTGACCAAACAAAATGAAAGAAAGCAAAGAATTCCTGTTTCATAATGACTTCTATTTGAAATGCGCTGGGTTACACACATTCACACACATGGACGCAAATATAATGGGAATTTTCAACAGATTTTTCTCTCGAAAATCATGTTCTGATGATGATGGTACAGAAAAAGGTTAAGTTTTAAGGAAGAGAAAGTATTAATAAAGCATCAACGCGTGAAAAACAATCGTTCAATGTCTGCAAACTACAGCAATGTACACTATGATACTTACTAAGTGAAAGTTGCTGAAGAGGTTTCCAAAGCAGGATAGCTACGCTGGAGAAAATCTTTTTCTCTTGTATGCAAAGATGAAAGACAAGCAATCTTGGCACAGGCAGGATAAACAAAGACTTGCCTGATATCATTATTACTGCTCCACTTACTGTCCCCATGATTGAAAACAGGAATTACACTTCAAGGGGATAAAGGTAGGTTATCATGAGTAATGCCCCATGTATTCACCAGAGACTCTTGCAAAACCATGCCTGCAGAAGGGATGTCTCATGAAGTTTGTTTTCCAAATTTGACAATCCATTGCCCTCCTCCCATCTTGCTCTTCTCCCCACAGGTTCTCCTTGCTCCGTACACCTTGGGAGCTGTTCTACCAAGTTGTGAGATGTTTTTGTTTCTTACAATTAATTATTTTACATTGTACCCAAACCTCATCATTAAGGTTTTGAACATTTAAGTTGTTTCCAGAAGTGCCTTGCTTATTTCTCAAATACAAAGCAAAACACACAGAAGCCCAAGCAAATAGTTTGCATCAACACACATTGGCACCAGTCTTCAGTTACAGCAATACAGAGTGATCATGATTTTAATGTAAGTTACAGAGAGACATAACAAGACAAGGAGACAAAGGACCAGGCAAAGGTAGTGGAGAGCTTAGAAGAGCATCTGCTTGAAGCTAGAACACCACAGAAACCCTTCATGTAGGAGACTGCAGTTGTTTCTATCAAAATGAGTAGTGTAATTTCTTTTACCAACACTGAGATATACCTGGGCTGAAGATCTTCCACCAGTGTCTCCAGGAGCAACTGAGATTTGTACCATACGTTTCCTTGCTTTCTGTCCCTCAGCAGTAAAAGTATTCATATTCAAAAGTTAACGGGTGTCTTATATGCATGACGTTTTGCTTTTGTGAGAGGTACAAGACTTTGCATCTCAAGAATAGCTCATTCTAGCGAGGTAGGTACAGGCTAGAGGCAAACGCTGCTCACCTTCCATAGTCTAAGCAACAGCTCATCACTGTTTTCTGTCTTAAAGCAGACCTTTGTCCTAATTTGAGTTCCATGGACACAGATAATACCCCTTCTTAGTCAACATGGATATGAACAAGACCAAGAGGCATCCAAGTCACACTCAGACAGCATGCTGCTATCACCTCTTTCAAGGGCTCCATTATTTCCAAAAGACTATATTAGGGAGGGAAGAACGACTCAAAGCCAGCATGAGATTTGGGACTAGGAATGGATTACCCTCAGCCTCATTTCTCACAGAAGTCAGATGCTTATGCATCTGGATTAAGAGAAACAACTGGAAATAATCAATAAAGTTATCAGCTCTTCTCAAGAAAGTGTCTATTTCTGGTACACAACTGAGCATCTTGCAAAGTGCATAGTTGCTGCATGAGATCTTGTTGGCACTTTTTAGAACTCCTTTCATTACTGGTTCTTAACTGCATTACTGATCATTTCTTTCAGACAATTCCATAACTACAGCCCCTCTGCACTGCTTTGCTATTCACTGCAAATATCATGTGTCAGAAAGGGAATAAACATCCATAAATGGTATAAACTCTAACTGAAAACTAAGCATATTTTTTCAGATGTCTTTTTACAAACCAGTGCCACAAGCTATCTGCTCAGTGTCAGGCTAGACAGAAGCAGCACCAGAGGAATTGCCTTTCCCTAAGTTTTCTGACTACCAATACAGAACAGCATGCATAATTATTTTACGTTATGTATGCATTTTCCTGTATGATCTCTAAGCATGCACAGGAAGGAAACTGCTCTTAGCAACCCCAAGTATGTGTTTTATTTATCCTCATTTAGAATAAAGTAATCCAAACCATGTGACGAGTGGTTAACAATTACAAGTACATAATTACTGAGAGTTACAGATGGAAAGAGCAAATCCACTATGTTTCAGCACTTATTGTTACCTATGTGGAGGAGAGTCAGTTCCCATTTGTTTCCTCTGCAGAGCAGATATCCATGTAACTACAGGCCAGGCTCACCCTTGCTTTGCAGTTCAGCTTTACAGGCAACTCAGACAAAAATACAGCATCCTCTGGGCTATGGTTCTCTCTAAACCAGTCTGTCAAGGATCAGTCACACAAGGCAGGTTCCTAAGATAGATGCAGATCATCTCTCGCATATCCAAGTGACAGTGAGTCAGAAGAACCATTTCATTTCTATGCAATGGCCTAACAACCACAGACTATGCTGATGACCAAAATGTCTGTCATCCTCTTACACTTTCAGATACTTGGCCCAAGAGAAAGAGGGGAGAAGGGCGAAGAAGAGAACAACTCATTCACCGGCTCAGAATGAAAGTTAAACCTGAGGAATAATCTTCCCCTCTCCCCAAACTCAAAAACCAGGTTGTGGTGCAGGATTTTAGCTGTATCTGGTTAAGCCAAGCACTGAATAGGAGTTTCTTTTTGCCTTGACCTGGCCACAGCTCCAGCCGATCAATCTTGCACTTCTCTGAGAACGGTTGGAAACAGCCCTTTCTGCAAAATGTATTGACTTCAGAAATCTTATGAACTATTTCTTGGCTTGACTTGAAACACTGGATAACTGGAATGTCATAGTAGCAATACTTAAATTACCTCCCAAACAAAACTGAGAAGGAAAGGGTATTAGCACTGGCACCCATAGTATATACTCTGGTGGCACGCAGAGGTCGCCTCTCACACCTGAGAGGTCAGCAACTAAGTTCACATCCCCTTGCTGTGATTCCTGGAGAAGCTTCTAGCGTTGTCTCTCTGAACAATGTCTCAAACACTAAGCTTCTGGTTTATCTAAACAACAAAAACCAGTATAGGCAGCTTTGCCCTAGTCTCATTGTTGAGCTCTGTTCTCTGGGAAAAGCTAGGTATATTACTGGAGTAATTTAGCATGCAGCAGTTTTCAGCTTCAAGCTGCTTTAAGTATTTGGTGTTGAAAATAATCTCTTTTTACAGTCATACAGTCAAAATTCTTTCCTTTAGCAAGCATGTCAGCATTTCATTTATTAAGTGCTACTTGTAGCTTATAATAAAACATACTATGACGTGGCCTGTATTTTTGGTTTGTTCACAGGAGCAGCTCGATGAGCACACTGTGGAATTTACCAGCATCCACATGATACTTCAGTGACACAAAGATGGACTTTGCGTTTCCAAGAAAAGGGAAGTTCTTCAAAACTCTTTTAAACAATAAGTACATACTTATCAGCACCAAAACGACGGTACCAGGACTCAGTCAGGTTAATTTATTGTTGTTCTGGAACTCTGCCTGAAATCTTGCAGAGAATCAGCAATGTTAGAAACGGATCGTGCAGGATTACTGTCCACTGAGTACACCAGTCCACTAGGGCATCGTCTAAACGCCACTCCTATTCCACTGTAAGTATCCTACACAGCTTGCAGAGGCCACTCAGGGTGTATCTGCCTCCTGCAGACAGAGTGCAGAGCAGCTCTAACCAAGTTAGTGCATCTTCACGATGCAGTAGCAGTGATGTGGGGATTCCACCACAGGTCTGAAATCAGTGAAGCCACATAACCCAGCAAGTGAGGTAACAAACCTACTCACCAGCATTTACAAATGTGGGAACAGAACCATGCTGATTGCCTCTGGAGTGTGAATGTGCCTTTACTTTCTCTGGTTCCAGTTTCCCATCTGCAAAAACGCACGGCTGACCACACAGCTAAAGGTCAAAAACATTAGAAGCATGAAGGCTGTATGAAAACCTCGGCCAGATGTAGAACATGACCTACATCTAGACACAAATACTGAAACGTAGATAAATACCGAGAGGATTTAGATCACTGAGCCCTTCAGAAACCGAAATGGGTTTATGTTAATGAAAATCCTTCCATCCTCTTCATATTGCCAAAAGTCCACGCACATATGTTAAGAAATTCAACTTACTCATAGCTTTCTGTGCTTAAGGTCCTATTTTTGCCACAAAGGCAGACACATTTTCCTTGATAACACTATCAATATGTTAACCTGAGAAAGAATTAACAAAATGTTTCGCTGTATTTTCATACCCACATTAAATTCTGAAATGAAAGCCCACAAATCATCTATTAAATAGATTCAAATCATACTGAAACTGCACAAGTGAGATTTTCTATTGTTTGTTATAACATAAAAAGCACTGTAATCATTTATGTGATAGGGAGCCGATAATTTCCATTCACCTATTCTAATGGGAGCATGAGGTTAGTAAAAGATGCTGATTTAAGTGAAAAGTACCATAATTGGAATCCCATCTTTTCATTTGCTCCCATACTATCAAATCCTGCAGAGTAAATGGCTGTCAGATACCTGGGACAAAACAGATGATGACTTCACATCACTGATATTTATTGGCTAATGAGGCTGCTGCCATACGTGGGTCTAGGCTACCATTTTATGTGTGCTCAAATTAAATGTACATTCTTTAACAAGCTCCTTGAATCTGTTGATATTATGTGTACTCCAATTACTGCTGTATTTTAATGCTATAAGTAATTATGTTAACCTGAATTCAGGTCAGATCGTTAAAGTTCGGGAATAGCTACAAGAAACGACAGGAACTAAGAGGACAGCAGTTCAATATATTCACGGAGCTGGACAACACACAAGCATTATACTCCTTCATAGGTTTCCATGTTTCTCAATTGCCTAAATAACGATAATTTTCTGTGACAAGACAAAAAATCATAATCTTATATCCGAATCCGCACCTTGATAGGTAAGATTCAATTCAGACCATGCACCAAAGAAATCTTTATGACTGCCTTCCATCCCGTTTTCACATACAAAATCCCCACATCAAGAATCAACAGTTCCACATGCTTAAAGCTCACAGCACAGATTTATACATACACATGCAAACAAATACACACACGTTCACTGTCTGCTTGTCAGCAGTTCCAAAGAAGCAGACAATGCACTGGAAGTCCTAGTACTTCCCAAGTCCCCGACAGTGGCCATGTGCTCTTCCGCCTTCTGAGCAGCCCTTGGGGTCGTAACAGCTACACTAGCTCTAACACAAGAACCTGTCTCCAAGCAAACCCGCTTCCAAGCACACTATGAGACGTTTTGGGGTGGCTTGCTGTTGGCTGTTTAAAAGCCTCATGCACAGGACAGCTCCCATGTGATTGACCTGAGAACATTTTTCAGCTAACTACCATGACGCCTCCCGTGGCTGTGACTGCAGTCCTTTAACACTGCTACAAGCTCACTGATCGCAAGACATTGCTGGATGGGGTTTCTTCTAAAGAAAAGTATGGAGAAGAAAAGAAGGGAAAAGAGAAGAACAATTTAAGATGAAATGTAATTCCTTATTTATTGCACTGAATAACTACTTACGATTCTGCACTTGGGTACACTGGTGGATGGTACCAAATTTCCAAGCATTATATAAAACCACCTCCAGAAAAGACAACTGCTGTCCTTTTTGTTTTCTTTGGTGTTAGCCTATTATGATGTTGAAGTGGTTAAAAACTGCTTCCTGAAACAAACTCGTAGCTGAATTAACAATTCATTCGTATGTGCAATACGTGCAATGTGTTTTTAACACAATCAATTCGTCTTGAAGTACTTTATCATCACTAATAGATCATCTATAGTCTAGAAATTCATTAAGTGTATTAATACTAGTAGAGAAGGATTTTGAAGAATTCAAGTCTCCATTCAGGTTTGCAATAGACAGTTGCAATCATGCGCTTGATTAGTTTTCTGACTAAAATTAAACTTGCATCTAGATAAAAAAATCAGTGAACACTGGGCTGGAAACAGCAGACACCCCATGGAAGGAGAGCCAAACCAGTGATTTATGAAACTGAACTCCATTTCAGTGACAGTAAAATAATGGAAGGATTTATGAATAATTTCTCTCCTTGTTACACCCAGATTACTGTGTCATCTGGGTAAGGCTGAGGACTTAAGAGTATTTCACCTAAACTAATAAACCTATTTACTGAATCTGAACTAAGTGCTGAAGTTGACTTCTAATGAGTGTTGACTGATCTTGGCAAGTAAGTGAATTAGATGACACATACCTGAGCCAGACAAGTCATCACTAGTCAGCATGTCTCCAGGGACAGAACGAAGAAAAATGATTTCTCAGCTTCTTTTTTTTTTTGGAGGCTCACCACAAACGCTCATGCTGATAGCAGCATTATCTTGACATCCTTTCAGAGCTGTTCTAAGCGCTGGTAATATCTTGTCTTGTTGAGACTCTTTTTTACAAGTTAAAAAATGGAGCCATTTTAGCAGTTTATTTTATTTTTATCTATCCAAACACTTATAACACACTCATCACCCACACATTGGTAAGCCTGAGATTTGAGTGTTGTCACACAAAGGATTAGTGTGCAAATCCCACAGGGCCCGGAGTGCTCCATGTCAAACAAAGGGTTTCTAGCGCAGCAGCTCTGGGGTGGCAAGGGGCTCTACCGCAAGGGTTGCTGAACGGGGGGTCAGAGCACCCAGCTGCTTTGACTCAAGCTCTTCCTGACACCCCGTGTTACAAGGACAGGCATATCTCTACACCTCAGCCTCCAAGCAGAATGGAAACAGCAGGACTCTCAAACGCTGTGCCTAGAAAGCCTGTCTCTGTGAGCAATGTCTATGAAAAACGCACAAAATACCACTAAAAGCTTCAAGGTATTATCACATCTAATGGCTTCTACCAAAAGCAGAGCTGTAATGTCACGAGCACTGTCGCTCTCATGAAATGAAACTGGGATAAATAATCCTGACCTACCGAAACCTAAAATCCTGTGCGTTTGAAAGATTTGCTGCTTTCACTCAGTTGAAGCGAGAACATGAAAAAAGCATTTTCACTTCCCTGGTTTCATGGAAAGTCACTTGTGGCTCAGCTCAGAACCAAACGTAACACTTGTCCTGTGCATCTGTGCTGATGTCCCAAGCCCAGTACGACTGGAAGAATGGAAAAGACAACCTTTTCGGGTGTACCTTTCAGCACAGAAGTAACGTGGCAGAATTACAGACTTCCTGCTCCCTGGATGTCCTCTTTCCTCAGATGTTCTGACCGCCAGGTTCAGAGCAGGCACTGTCTGAACTGCTGGGCTGTGGGCGCTTAGGCCAGCCCAGCCGTGGTGGGGCCAAGGGCAGCTCCATCCTAGCGGAGCCCTGGAGAGAAGGTGCCCAACAGTGTGTCGGGGAGCCTGTGGTCAGGGGTAGAGGACCACCTGCCCCACATCCTGGCACAGAAAAGCAGAGGGACAACACTAAGACAGCGCTTACTTGTTTCAGAAAGACTCGGGAGACATATTCAACCTCTCCACATCAGTCAACGCAGAACTTCATTGCTGAAGTTTGTACTGCTTCAACCTGGTTTTAGTGAAATTTACAGCCAGGGGCCTCCCACAATTTTCTCCATAGTTCAGTTGAATTTAGGATACAGAAAATTCATGTACTGTGTTACAGAGAAGTGGTGTTACAGCCAGATAAATCAGGCCCTCTGTAGAAATTGAAGGTGTGCAATCGGAAGGAAAGCAAGATAAACTCTTCCAAAACAATAGATGAAGGTTCAGTCTTATTCCCATCTGCAGTAATTGCAGGCTCCAACGACAACAGGGTTTTTATAAAAAAACCCAAAACAACAAAACCAAAACCAAACCAAAACCAAACACTGAAAAACCCTCAAAACCACCCCGCACCCCCCTTTTTTTTTGGCAAGGATGGGTATTAAGAGACAGATGATTTGGAACACGACACTGCTTGGACCACATCATGCTACCAACCATATTACCACACAGGAAGCTGAAGCTCTTCAAAGATTATTTTAAAGACATCAAAACCATGTGCAGTCTAAGATACTAATATCTCCTTAAAAGTAACTACATCTGCTAAACCTCTTTGTTCGAAGGACGTGGCTCATTTGTTCCCTGGAGACTTTCAGCTGTGCTCTATATTAGCTTGAATGATCATAAAAAAAGCCAATATGAACTGCCACGATTTTTTCTTGTACGTACACTGTGATGGTCCTGAAGTTTTTTTTAACTACACCTTTTGTTACCTGCATGTTTCCCAGATACCTCAGATCTGGAGCTAAAAAGTGCTGGTAAAAGAGAAAAAAGACCTTGATGTTGGTGTAGTGTTGGAGGAGGAAATTAGTGTGTCCTTCGCATGAAAGCATCAGACAACCTAGAAAAAGTAGAAGGAATTGGGGTATCCTCTAATTGAAACCTAGTATCCAGATAAAACTGCACACATCTAACCTTTGTTCTCTTACTACAAAGCTGTTCAATTACACATGGAAAAATGGAGCCCAATAAAAGCTATGGCATCTATTCACACCACAGGAATCCAGTTTAATTATTCCCACTAGGAGATATGAAGTATTTCCTTATGCAAATACTGGACTCTCAGAAGACTGACATCAAGGACCCACACTGTATTTTCCCCCACAGGGAAGACATATAAAAAGTGTTGCATTTTACACTCAGTTTAAGCATAGTATTTTCGGATGATTCTGCTAGGGGATTAAAAAGGAAAATCTGTCAGTTTCAGTAAAGTCCTTGCAGATTTTCTAAGGGGAAATAAGAATCTGCACAAAGGATTAGTGCAAAATACAACTATTCCTGTAAACATTGACAGAAACATCATACAGGACACTCTGCATTCATTCGTGGATCTGCCATTATGATACTAACTTTCTGTAAGCACCAAGCAATTTAGTACTGTGTTCCACCACTGGCCATGGAGTTACACATTAAATATATACATACATATATATATACACACCCACATATATATATATAAAATAAACCAAAGACCAAGAATTACTTTCTGAAGACGTGCCTGACAAGTGGCAATAAATGTTGGGTTTAAAGAGGGTAGATAGTTTGCTAATGGTATGATCAAGGCACAAGATTCAAAACAGAAGCCTCAACCTAAGCCAAACTAGTATTTACTGCCAAACACTGATTCTAAACTCTAAGTAGAGGAGTTTTATCCCTGTTGTCTGCTAGTACTCCACCCTTTGACCATGCCTATGGTCACCTCTGTGTCCCCTTTCATCAGTTAATGTCACAGGCGTCCTTTTCCACTTCCAAGTTATTTCCAGTACCTTTTACTGGTCCATTAAACTCAGGCAGTCTCCAAGCAGTGTCTGTAGACTGGTAACCTGGGCTCCACCACAGAGCTTGGCTGCTCAGAATCCTCTACACTATGTACTCCAGTAGTACAGAAACTAGAATGTCTGTTTCCTATATTTGAAAATAAATACAAAGAATACATATGAGGGGCAAAAAGGTCCTGGATCTACAGGCTACCATGTAAAAAGTCCCTTGTATCCCCCCCATGTCTACAGATTTTACGTGAAGCCCCCTGAAACAGCAACTGAGTCCCAAAGCACGCATCTGCCATGAGCAAAAGCTTTTATTCGGTGACAGAAAAAGGAAAGAGGTTTTAAGAAAGAAGCTGTGTATTTGCATGACAAATATCTGTCATTTCATCTTGGGAGGAAAAAAGGATCAAGACTGGGTTATATTAAAAAAAAAATGTCATAAAGTTTAATTTTGGAGGAAAAATGGGATTCACATTGTCCTCCATGCTGTGGTAGCAATCCAAACATGCTGACAGTGGTTTGGTTGCAGATCACACTTATAAATAAAAGTAAATTGACTCTCAGTGTCAATGGTGAATGAAATATATTCGTATGTGAATTACAGATATGCATATATATATACACACATCTTAAACCAGAGCTAACGTAGGGTCTTCTTTCGGCATTATACTGAAAGGAACACTCGAACACAAAGAAAATCTTTTAAATATAACATCTTGAACTTGATATATCATTTTTAAAGAAGCTGGATAAATGAAATGTTTTAGACAAATGTGGTAGATTCACCAGTTTAACTTCTGTACAGAGACATATACACATAGCTTAAAATTGCTACCATGTGCCAAGTAAACTTTTACAGATGTTCAGCAGCAGACTTCAAAGAAACTGCATTGTGTCTTCCTCGATATGTACCAGCCAGATATATAAAACCAAAGAAATGTCAAGATATCAAATGAAGTGTCCATTTGCTGATGCTCAGATAAATGAGAGATGCAGGACTGGTAATATTATTTCTTCCTTATTACTTGAATTACATTCAGCCAATGCTCTGCGGTTATTTTGAGCTTACATTGTGAGGCATTCCAGCTAAACTATGACATGCTTCAAAGCGACTTTTCCCCTTGGATTTCAAAAGGATATTTCTACATCATAGTACATGCATTAAATACTCTTCTGAGTAACTGCACACATAGAAACTGCCTCTCTCTCAGCATTATAAGTATTACAGAGAGAAAACATACCCTTGTTTGGGTAAATTTAATCACAAAAAGCATTTAAGCATTGTGCTTGGTAGAACCAATAACGTCCTAGATAAGGTATGCCTAAATAAGATAGCACCTCTGCCCCAAAGGGTCTGATTTTATTTTTTATTGCTTTAAAGACATGTCTATTGCAAGTTCATGTAATAAATCTAAAAATCTTGTAATGAAGCCTGTAACTGTATGGTAAGTTTAATTCATCATGTCCTGTTGACCACTCACCTGTTCTATACTTCTGTGCCCACTAACCCATTTTCCCTAAGGCCACTTCTAACATTTGTGATTTTCAAATATTTGAACATTCCCAACTATTTCTTAACACCAAAATTCCACACACACACGCACACACCCCCCCATCAGGAAATATTTCCTTTCTTTCTCTCTATCGTGGAATTTCCATTTACCTCTTTATCCCCAAAACACCCCCGTGCACAGACTCCAAATTACACTTCCCTAAGGCACAGGACAACCAATACTCAATCCTGGAATAGTGACAGGTTTAAAGTATAATATTTCACAGCCCATTAGGGCTGGAGAGGCTTTTTAGCATTTAGTGAGCTACAAATTCCCTTTCCAATAAGAGAGATCCTGCTTCTACTCTAGGTTATTCATTCTTTCTGTGTACGCATGTAAATACATATATACACACAGGTATACACCAAGCCTAATACGTATCTCTTCATACACATCGCATTGTTTCGACAGCAAATCTATGGAAAAGCTGTACCAGGCAACTTTTAAAGGTTTCTACAATTTATTTCTTCTAATTCTCCTTTCTTTTCTAGTTCCATGCTGGTAGGTTTGTTCTATAAGAGGAATCCAGTGAAGCAAATGAAGAGCTGAGGAATAACATCAATGCAACTGAGAAATAATTCAAGACAGTTTTATGAAGCTGGATTTTTTTTCCCCATGCAAGTTATGTGGTACATAGAGAATTCATGGTATTTTGGTACAACATAAAGGTTTTATTCGCCTTTCCTAAGGACGAACTGCAGAAGTAATGTACAGCTTTCATACGCAGACCATCAAACACTCTTGCCAATAAAAATTACTACCAACCCTTCAGGATTTCTTCCGCTCTTAAACCTAAAATTTCCTCTCATATAAAATAGTCTATATTTATTACTACTGAAAAATGACCAGATTCATTTTTTTTTAAGACAATTTTTTTTACAAAACCACTATTTTGTGAACGGTGGAATTAACGAAACCTGATTTCTTGCAGATGTGTGTATCATAACTAGTTACTCCGGTATCTATCAAGGTGGCAACTTGAACTGTAGCTTTTCGCTGGTCAGGTCATTTACAAGAGCTCTGTTCTCTGGTGCCTCGCAGGGGCTGAACTCGTGCACAGTACTTCCTCCAAGGTGTCTCTCTGTCTGTTTTTCTCACCTAGGTGCCTACATTTCAGGAAATGCATAGGGATGGAACATGGGAGGAACGAGGACTTCGCTCACCCTTTCGGATTTGTTTGAAATTGGCCACTGAATTAACGAGTCTGTAGTTGTGGGAAGCACTCGCATGTGGCTGCACGTGTGCACGCACACCCAGGCACACACACTGGAATCGCATAAACCTCATTTCCTTCGGAAACCAGGCTAAAAATGACACAGCAACAGCAGATGTGAACACAGTTATGAGAAGCAGCTGCGTGAGCCTTCCATGAAACAAACAAACATAAGGTCGACACGTACATAGGTTCCCTTCACAAAGCTCAACTGGCAAACCTTTGAAATACGTACATAAATGTTTTAAGTATCCTCTTTCCGTGGGGCGGAGGGTGTACATCTTGACATCAGCACATGTAAGGCATGTTTCTTATTTTCTCCGGGTCAAATACCCACTGAAGTCAATAGAAGCTTTATCTCTGGCTTTTAAATAGACAGTCAGGATTTCTTTTTATGAGTGTACTGATATAATTTATCTGGGTGTGCTCATAGCTGCCCTTTCCCTGGCTGCACTCACATAAATAACAGGGTTGTATCTGCTCTGTGCCACGCATGAACACATTTGAGTAATTCCAAAACCTACCACTGACAAAATATGTATAAAAATCCTCCTAACCAAATGAATCAGAAACCAGAGCAAGTGTCACCACAGAACAGCCCTACTGTCTTAACTAGAGAGATAAGCATTTCGCTGCTCTGACAATGGAAAGCACTTTTGGCTCTCTCTGGCCAATATAAGATCCATTAAGCAAACACTTTGTTACATCCAACTTCAAAAGCCATCTGGAAATTACACTGTGGCATGTGTCATCCTGGTAATATAAAAACAGAGGACTGGGAGGGATCTTGGAGGGCAAAAGACTCCAACCCCTCTATGCAAGAGACATTTAATCCCAAGAAGTCTACAGCACACCTACCTTTTATATCCCACATTTCTTCTCTCAACTGCTTCAGAAAGCTCAAGAAGCAATCAAAGCTAGTGCCCTAACTGCCCCCCCTCCCCAAAAGACATCTCACGTTCAAGAATCTATTTCAAATATTAGCTTATACATCACTTGACATTACCTTCCAGCACATTACAGGAGCTGTATTACTTCTTCAAGTACTCAAGGAAAGCTTTCTGTATGGACTTGCACAGTTTGAATGTTACAGCTAAGGACAGTATTAGTTGCTGGTTTCACACTGCTTCCAGATGTAAAAAGGTTATCAGCTTCTGTGGCAAATGCAGTAAAAGATTAACAAAAATGCTACTACATTTTGAAATACTCTAACGAGGGCTCAGTTTTGCAGTGTCCTGACCACACTCATAGAAACACGGAATACCAGGTTGGAATGACCCCAAGGATCATAGGGTCCAACCCTTCCTGGCAAACACACGATGTAGCTGGGCCATCTTGGCCCAGCATCCTGTCCAGCTGAATCTTAAAAGTCTCTGGCTTGGGGAAAACAACACTTCCCTGGGGAGATTACTGTGAAGAACTTGCCTCTTGTGCCCAACTGGAATCTCCCCAGGAGGAGCTTGTGCCCATTTTACCTCATCTTTTCCATGTGACTCCTAATAAAAAGGGAGTCTCTGTCTTCCTTGTAGCCACCCTTTCAATACTGCAACATGGTGATAAGGTCTCCCCTGATCCTTCTTTTCTCAAGGCTGAACAACCCCAGCTCTCTCAGCCTTTCCTCACATAGCTTCCCAGTCCCTTCTCTGGCCCCTCTCCAGCCTGTCCACAGGTTTTTTGTATAGCAGGGACCAAAACTGAACACAATATTCCAGGTGTGGCCAGACAAGCGCTGAGCAGAGTTTGATGATGGCATCTTTATCTCTGCTGCTGATGCCCTTGCTGATATAACCCAGCATCCTGTTGGCTTTCTTTGCCACAGCTGCACACTGTTCACCCATATTGAGCTTGTCCACCAGGACCACAGGTCCCTTCCCACAGAGCTGCTCCCCTGCTGGGTCAATCCCAGCCTGTGCTGCACTCTTGGATTATATTTTCCCAGGATCAAGACTTTAGACCTGTCTTTGCTGAACTTCACAAGGTTCTTGTTAGCCCACTCTTCCAGCCTGTTCCAGCTACCTCACTTACAGGCCGCTGCCCCAAACCTGGCAGTTAGTCTCCTTTTTGTATGGAGTAAGACTCAAGTAAAACTCAATCAATCATCTCCGTAAGGGAGGTCTGGCTTAAAGGTATAAAAGATTAAGAGATGAAGAACTAGGTGCATCCAATATTGAGTGCACTGGTAGTCATATCCTCAGGCTATGGACTGAAAATAAAGACTATTAGGTTGCACATGAAGCACAGATACTCTACAATATCACAACTTCTCAATGTTCCCAAAACAGGTAGCATAAGCCTAGTACAAACTTAGTGATTACTGGCCTAGAGAGTATAACCAGGATTAGTTATCTAAAGTGAAAGGCCTTCAGCTTACCCTGAAGTACTAAGTACTGCTTTGCTCTTCTAGAGAGAAAACGGGGTCATGTCCTTTTGCCAGTATAATTTCTATTTGAACAGACAGTATTTGTGTAATTTCTATATACAGAGAGTATTTTTCTGCATTTGAATAAATGGATAAAGCAGTTGTTGAGACAAGGCCTCCTAAACTGAGTGCCACTCTGTAAATGCCTGTGTGCATCCCCCTTTGAAACAGCAGTTTTACCAGTTTTTCCCATTCAGTCACACTCTGTCTTTCTCAAACACTGATGATTTAATTCTTATTAAGAATCTGCATAGCAAATTTGTGTATAGAATTTGTATTGTTTCTTACAATACAGAGATTTAAGGTACTTGAATGGAGGTAACTGCAGTAAGTGCTTTGCCTGGTAAAATACATGCCACCTCCGAGGTGAGCACTAATTGTACTGTTTACTTAGGAAGGGGAGGGAGAGGCAAGTTCAAATGAAGCCAGAAAATGAAGATACAAAGTGTAACCATCTACATGAACTCTGTCTTGGATGACTCTGTTTGCAGTTTCAGTTACACCCAGAACTCATAATTAATGATGTCACCAAATTTGCAGAGACAGAAATACGAGTGCCTGGATGAATTATGAAGGCTATTTGCTGCCAGTGTTTATCTGATAAATCAGAAATATAATTAGAAGCCAGTAATCATGGAAGGAGGTTGATCTGAGAAGTTGCTCTCCAGCGTACCTGCTTGAGCAATGTTATCAATGCTTCTTGTTGAGACAGATTAGGAGTACCCAATCTTATTAAGCACTCGGGAATTGTGCTCTCATTACATCTTGATAACTTTTTTTTCCCCAATATCAATTCTAATTGTGCAAGCACATGACTGTTCTTTTACTTTGCTTCATAGAATCATAGAATGGTTTGGGTTGGAAAGGACCTTAAGATCATCTAGTTCCAACCCCCCAGCCATGAGCAGAGACACTTTACACTAGACCATGTCACCCAAGGCTCTGTCCAACCTGGCCTTGAACACCTCCAGCGTTGGAGCATTCACAACTTCCTTGGGCAACACATTCCAGTGCCTCAGCACCCTCACTGCGAAGAACTTCTTCCTTAGATCTAATCTAAACTTCCCCTGTCTATAATCTTGTCAGGAAACAAGCTTAACATGATCTGAAAGTCATCAAGTGCATAATTTCTTAGGGAGATATCCCCCCCTCTTTGAAATATGTAAATATTTATCTGGTGGCTTTTGTCCTTCCAGATGTGTCTTGGACTCTTCATTATCAGGATGTGGTTTTTAGTTTTACACTGATGTCAGATCAATGAAACACAGTCTCCACTGAAGCGTACAAACTGATATGCAGCTGCATGTAATAGAACACAAAGGCAGGAGCACCCTATGAACTCTTCAGGACAGTTCTCTATCCCTCCGGAAAGTTTAGGAATACTTGATAGAATTTATCTGAAAGAGAGGATAAAAATTTGCCTCTCAAGTAGAAGCAATGACTGCATTTTTTTTCCAGTTTAAAAAAAGCAAAATTAAAACAAAACCTAAAAGAAAATTTGCCGCAATGGTTTTGGTTGGTTTCAGTATTGTACGCTCAGACATACACAAAGGATGAGGAGTTTCCATACCGTGCATTTCTCTGCAGTAAAACTCATACACAAATGCTTTTATGCATCAAAATGTTACTTCAGCCCCTCTCTCAAGTAGAAGCAATGACTGCATTTTTTTTTCCAGTTTAAAAAAAGCAAAACTAAAACAAAAGCAATGGTTTTGGTTGGTTTCAGTATTGTACGCTCAGACATACACAAAGGATGAGGAGTTTCCATACCGTGCATTTCTCTGCAGTAAAACTCATACACAAATGCTTTTATGCATCAAAATGTTACTTCAGCCCCTCTCTCAAGTAGAAGCAATGACTGCATTTTTTTTTCCAGTTTAAAAAAAGCAAAACTAAAACAAAACCTAAAATGAAAGAAAAGTTCTATTTCCTTAGTGAATCCTTAAAGTAAAGCAAAACCAAACGCATCTGCCTCAGGATCTGGCACATCCTGGACGAGCTTGCCAGTGCTTGGCTGCTTAGTTCACTAGAAATAAAAAATATATACATATAGAAAAAATATTTCTGGCTCCTGTCAAAATCCTTTTCCCTTCTGGAAGCCTTCCCAAAAGTTGTGGTTCCTTATGCCTTTTTTCTATGGACAGCTCAGACATCTCTGGGCTAGCTCGCCTTCTGCAGTCCTCTAGATTTCTTTGCTGTGCTTCTTGGATCAAGTTCCCAAACACACTCCTAAGCTTTCTCACAACTCTTGCCTTTCCAACGCTCTTCTGGTTTCTGAGCTGATTCTGGCACCAGTTTTTTCATAGTTCCTTTCCAACAATGAGTCAATCTGTGGTGCAAGTCTCAGCACAGCAGCTACCTTCATCTTCCTCTTATTTTAACTAGTAGTACTCTGCTTAGCATCTCACACAAGGCCAGACTTTGAAACTAATGGTAGAGGTCAGCAGCAACTTTGTTCCCTTTTGTCTGGAATTCAGGAATCCTCTGAGGCTCGCTCCTTCTCTTAGGTAGTGCTCCAACACGCATGGATTCTCTCCACCCTTCCAGCAAGGTTTCAGATGTAGGTGCCTACTTAGATGGCAAACCCACCCACTATGGAAATGGTTGCAGTTTGATAAGAAACTATGGCACAATGTACTTGAAAGACTGGAGGTTGCTCCACATTTCACCTACTGAGAAGTATCACTCACTCGCACATGCACACTCTCTCTTTTCTTCACCACAGAATTCAATGCAGCTGGGGAACAATGAAACCAACCTGACTTGAGATCCTAATGTTCAAAATAAAATAGCCTAATCCTTGCCTCATTCTTCCGATTTGATCTACTCGACCACAGTGAAATGTAAGGAAGCCAGGAACTCTTCTATGAAACCCACGCTGATAATGAGGTTACACAAATTAGAGGAAGAGTAACTATAAGGGAATGAGGAAAGAAAATGTATTTGTTGTAAAGACATCGGACTTGTAAGTCCAGCAGTATCTATATACAATAATCTTACTTGCTGCTGTCACAGAAAGACCTCTAAAGCAGAACCAGTCTCTAAAGACAGTTCTTCCATATCATTTAGAACAAAAAAACCTTCATACTATCATTTTCCTGTGCCACTGAATGTGGTAAGTTTGGGATTTAGCAACTGCTGAAGCCCTGAGGTAACACAGAACTCAGCATATATCTGACTTCAAGAACGTAAGGAGCCCAGGTGGATCACAGTTTGTGCTGGCACATGTTATCAGTTCAACCTGATTGTTTTATGCTTTTAAAAACTGAAGATGCTAGTGCCACCATGACTAAACAAGTCTTCCTTTACAGTTCTGTACACAGCTTTGTCCTTTTTTGCGCATTACAACACAACAGTTCACATCCTACCAACCTTACTTGCATGCATTCCTTATTAAAATGCTTAACTATTCCTCAATAAAATATTTTTAATTAGGGAATCATTTCTGTAACCCCAATTTGTCCTATCATATAAAAATGTGTATGAGATTAGGAGTTGAAGGGAAATCTAAAACAGGATTCTGGCATTTGACGGTTATTTGTCATATGGAGATTCATGCTCTATCAGCCATTTTATATATGGCTACAAGGAAACATCTGCAAAGTCTAACAGCTGATAAAGAGTAACCTGCCCTGCTACTAAGAAAAGGAAGACTGAATTGTATTCAAAGGCTGCAGATAAGACTTAATGAACTGAGATTTCATAATGGAGAAGTGATGGATAGCGTAAGACTTAATATATTCCACATACACAAAGCATTAAGATAATACATTAAAAATAATCTTAAGCTGTTGTGTTTTTCTTTCTCTCCTCAGGTATTTGCAGCCTTGCATAAAATGCGGATTTAACAATTTTAAACAACTCCCAATACCAGCTTCTCCAGAGATGCTATTTCTAGGTTAAGATTGTGTGATTCCCTCCTCCTCTCCCACCCATGGTCTGGCAAGCATTGCTGGAACACATTATTTTAACCAGGACAGAGCATGCAGGCTCAGAAAGGGCCTCGGGATATTAGCTGTGCTGGCCATTTTCACAGAGAAGAGGTTAAGCCACATAAAATTTAACAGTACTCTTGCTGGTTGTTTCACAGAGAAGCAAAGCTAGGTGGTGGTGTGGAGAAGAAGGATGGAATTAATAGTTAGAGGAGAGAGCAAAAAAACCCCAACCAAAACCTAAAAACCTTTTCACTGACCATAAACAAGCTTGATCTACTGGAGAAGGGTCTTTCCTAATACTGTAGCTCAAATGAGCCCCGCAGAGTGATCTATAAAATGGCAAATCCTACAGTAGAATAGAACAGGGAGCCCAAATGACACTGGACAAAGGACTGAATCCCCATGACTGCAGGCAGAGGTTCACTTTTGGCTAAGTCTCAAACCAAATCCATTTGCATCTGCACACTCATTTAACTCCTCTGCAATTCTGTTGAGCAATTCTTGCTTTACACCTCTCCAACAGAATCAAACGAAACACACATACGTTAAGTAAGCCCCTGATACTTCACCTGGGTAAAGCTACATGGCAGGTTTTAGTTTCTGAGGTATTAAGACCCGAGTTTCAAAGCTAACAGAAATCTCAGAGACAAACAGAACTTTCACTCCAGATCAAGCCTGTCGCACCACAGCCCTTCACAATATTTGCAGCCTTGTCAACAGTTTTCCTTTCAAAGTATACTGCTGAATCCAAACTTTAATCTAAAACATTTTATTTGGCCGGGAACTGCTACTTCTCAACCAAATGCTAATTGTGCCAACATTTTTTTCCCGTCTCAGTAACTCCAAGTTGTATTCTTGAAAAGCCTGTTAAATATGTTACAAGACTTGTCCTTCACAGCAGTGATATCAGACTAGTAAGTAAAGAGGCTTTCATCATGTAACAACTTTGAGTTGCCAGCTTTCCTTACTGCATATTAGTGAATAAAATGGGATAACCACGTGTTGTACAAGTATAACTGGCTGAAGTGATCAATATGGTTGGCTTCCACTTGTGCGGCTTTCATAGCCACGCACATCAGTGTACATTCGCCTAAATGCTCAGCAGCTGTTAAGTAACTGAACGTGTGTTTTAGGATTGGCATTTAAAAACCATTAAAACCACAGAAGGTCAATACTGCTCCTAGAAATGCCAAAAGGGAAGCATGGTACCAACATTCTGATATTGTAAAAAAATTACAAAAGGAAGGAAAAAACCTGGAAAAGCCTAAGCCGTGTAAGCAACTGCCTCTGGTGAAAAAAATCATTCCGTAAAATGCATTGCAAAAGTAACCTTATTCTGTAACTACTTTAATAATTCAGCTCTTATGTTACCCGTAATGCTCCCAGGTCTGTGAGGGACAAAGGGAAGTTTGCATCCAAAAAAGTGATACATCTGGTTTTAATTGCTTTTTGCAGGGAAGTCAGGGTCCAATGTAAAGAAAAGTTATTCCAAACTCCAGCTTGCAAACCAGGTTTTCATGTGAAAACTTCCAATAAAAGAGCAGCAACAGATGTGGCTCAGGCTATTAACTTGCTGGGGACGTTTTCTTTTCAGCCTGTCCACTTCCAATCAACTGCCATCTACTTCTTCCTAATCAACACTGTTTTCAGCTAGCTCAGTGCAGACTTCCCTAGCAAACTCTCATTCCACAAAGAATCAGTTTTACACACAGCAATGTCCAATACCCCCCTCTTCCATCAGTTCTCTTTGCAAAAAATCGTATATGCCTGATTTTTTCCCTTTCATTCCTGAAATCACAGCTTTGATACAGAGTATCATTTTTAAATGAGGTAACGAAATACGGTATCAAGGTACTGCCCAGCAACAAACACTAACCAGAGCGAAAGAACTCAACTTTGAACTTCTATAAAATATAACTAACATCTTCTTAATTCGATTCCTTGGTCTTGGCTACAGCACTAGTAACTCAGGGTATTAGGCACAGTAAACCTTCACGTACAGAAACTGCATGCAGTCGCACAGTACAATTTCAATGCCTTCAGAACAAATGCCACCTTTTCCTTAACCAAGCTGCTGTAAGAATGTCCATAACTGAGGAGTATCTGCAGTTAGAAACTCTACTCTCCCAACTCCCCATAATGTGTTTAATTCTGCAAGGGAACCGTTCCTCTGTGGGTAGAAGGCAGAGGAAGGCAGACTTACACAAAGCTAAATGTTGGGGCCAATGTAAAGGTTAGCAGAGGATATGGGAAGAAGTATTCTAAAACTTAAGTAAGAAGAAAAGTGATGTGAGAGATAATGAAGATATTAGCAGGGGAACAAAGAAAGTAAAATAGCATCATATAATATTCTGAGATTAGGTCTGAGTGAATAAATAAATACACCAAGCATATACTGAATGAACCAGCTTAGCTAGGTGACCTTTTACAAAGCAGGGACAACTAGCTTTATAGAAGGTAGTTGTTATTAGGTCAAAATTTCTTGTCAATCTACACATAAATATTTAGTTTAGTCCTTATGATTCATGAAAGATCTGGATTGTTACCATCTGTGATAGATACAGAATAAGCAACTAAAGCACAAGAATTCAGTTACAACGCTAATACATTTTGGAGTTACAAGTAACAATTAGAAAATGGCATCTGAGTGAACTCCCTCCAGAACAAATCTTGACTTGTATTTTCAATAAAAGGATGGATGTGATGGTTGAAGTATGGAGTGAAGGAAAAATGTTCTATAAACCTGCATTTATCCATGTTTATGATTTCTTCATGTTGCAGTATTTGACTGTTACATACTTGGGGCAGAAAGTACACATCTTTCAAATCCCTTATATCTATTTTTCTCACATCATATTGAATCTGTCCAGCATTTGGGACTTCGAAACAGCATTCCATATATAACCAGGACACAAAGAAAAAAGCCCAAACAGAAGAAAAGCAAACAGAAATTAAAATGCTGCAAATGCTGATTCAACATGCAACCCCTTGAAAATGTATGCAAGAAAGAGGTTCATTTTAGTCTATGGTCTACCTAATGTAATTTAGGCATATTGCATTTAATGAAAGAGCATTTACCAGGAAGTTCCAAGTGAACAAGAGGATAGGAAATGCTCTGGAAAAGCAGTGGGGCTTTCCTTTTGTGCCTGTTCTTACCACAACATACCACCATGTAGATCCCTGATTTGGCGAGAGGGAGAGTTTCAAATGAGAACATGAGACTATACTGAATGACCCTTTAGTTCAATGATACTTCTTCTGTGCTGAAACATTCTGGTAAAGAAATAATTCCAATTTAAAAATACATAAATAAATAGAAGGGGAGTTTCTCAATTTGAATACAGGACTCAGAGACTATTTTATGTGGAAAAAAATCGCCCAAAATTGATTTGATGAGTTTCCAGTCTAGCAAGCCAAATCAATAGGAGTACTATATTTAAAGACAATCCAGGAACTGGTTTTTGCTGTCTTTCGGGAGCAAGTGCACTCTGTTCTCTTAAGCTTTAGCGTAAAAAGGAAAAGAAGGGAGGAAAAGACAAAATTCCCAAGGTTTTCAGATATTTTTCATGTAAATATTTCTAGTTCTTCACTGGCCATTCACAATGTAGTTCTTCTATTTTAGTGACTTATAATTGTGAATCTTATCTATGATGACATCTTCAATCTAAGAAAGAAAGTACGTGTTGTGAATAATTACACTGTCAACTATGTATTCTCAGTTGATTTGAAAGCACAAATAGAACAATCAAATTAATACAGTAATAACCCAGGGCCCAACACAGACTTCTTTCAGATTATTCAGGAAACATTCCTAGTAACTTTAAGACCCTTTAGAAAGGAAAATCCTGGATGTAACTGGGTGATATCTAGCTCTTTGGAGACTGCAGACACATGCATCTCTTGAGCATTAATTTGGCTAAGAGGCTGGAAATATCAACAGTTTATGGACCATAGCACAAGAAGAACAAGAAAAAAAACATTGTTTATAAGAACACGGCAGCCATCAGACATTTGTTAATGTGCTACAAAGGGATCCCAAAGTTAATTACATATTACATAAGCTTTTCTGCTCCCTTCTTGAAAGAAAGGCATATTGCCTTGCGACATAATGACAAGTACATACTGGACAGGGATTTTGGCATCCACAAATTCTTACATCAAGACCAGCAGCATTGCCTCCCTCATGCCCTCAGACCAAGGTTACGACTTAGTTGACCAATGGAATTTGCTTGACAAATGATACAATTAAAAATCTTTCGCAATACATCCTTGCTGTTACTTCTGTTTTCTGTGCCTCTGTTTCTCCTTTCTGTCACTCTCTCCCTGCAGCAACACTCAAATCTCCATTCACCCAAACAGTAGTAGGAAAGCATCACACGCAAATGGACTTCAGATCTGAAAATGAAATAGGTGTATGGGCAAGGGGCTTGTACTTGTGCTTTACAGCAACCAAGGCCAACAATACAAAACTAACTAACTAATGTTATGTCATGTAAGCTGTACTAATGCACTCACCAGGCTGGTGGGTTAAATATTTACAGTGCTTATCTATAGGATTTCTTGGAGCAAACAGCAGCAGCAGCCAGAAAAGATGGGTTTAGAGCAATAAGCTTTGCAGGCTCTAACTTCAGGGAAGAGAACCAGGCTCTCTTCTGTCCATAGGAGTCTCTACTGCCTGCCAGGGAAAAACATGCAAACACAAACTCTTGCTCCGATACGCACCTACCTGCACGTTTGTTTCAAGGCAATTACTTAACTCTATGCTTCTAATTTTATCTGTATGCAGGCATTTTCTCTAATCAGAGACGAAAATAAGTGGCTGAAAAGAAGAAAAGAAAATCCTGTGGTCTAGAGAAAAGTCTATTGACTTGAGCATCACCTGGGTGAAAAGATTAAGTTAAAGAATAGCCATGTAACACGTCAAATGTACGAGTATATTCTCTTCTCAGCTCTTCCCTTTCTTACACAAATCCAAATCCTAGACATCTAAAACGAGCGCAACTTGAGCCTGTGAGATCTCCCATGATGTCAATGTACTTAAAGTCAGCATGATGCTGGAGAAATTCCCTGAAACACACTGTTAATAAAAGCCATGAACTGAAACACACCAAGAAAGAGCTCAGCTTTCTCTGATTTTGAGACTGTAAAATTTGGGCTTTCTGATAAACCTGAATTGCTTTTTTTTTTTTTTTTAAGTCTAGCTGATGCTGTGCCCATTTATTCACAATAATCTTATAGTCTGGTGGTTTGATTTACTTGGAGAGCTGGGTTATTTGCGGAAGTATGATTTTGTCCTGCTTACTTTTGTAACTCATAGTCTCTATTACTCTGTGAACATCATCACTAAAGAATGTGCTTTGTTCTTTTGTTGTAAAAATAATAAATAAATTCCACAATTCTATCTTTGTTGGTTTTGTTTCTTGTCTTTTTAGTTAACACTCAGGTTCTAATAATCCCCATTTTCTTCCCCCAATGTTCTTTCCTGTCTGAAAAGCTTAATACAATAGCATTTCTCTGTTTCTCATGTGGTTGTAACAAAATACAGTGGGAAATCTTTAATTTTATAGCTTCATAATTAAGATAAGTGAAGCTGAATAAAGGTGCTCCTTTAAAACTAAAGAACACCAAAGAAATATTTGTTATGAGTGTGGGCTTATAAAGATTCTATGGAGAAAATGCACATTTTTATACATTATAAAACATTCTTCTAAGGCCAATGCAAATTAATATTTACAAATTATTCTGAATCTTTTTCTCTACATATACAATAGTTCACTTGTTAACACTGACATATTTATCTGGCCTTTCCCAGTTGTAGGAAAAAATTATGTCAATTTTCCCTCAGACTGCCTTCCTATTCTGTCACACACATTATTTCATGAAACATGAGTCCAAATGTTCTGTTTCTTTTCAATTTCCTTTCACCACAAATTCCAGAGTCCCCCTCTCCACGGCTTTTAGTAACAATTCAGCCTTTCTAGTCTAATGGCAAAAACTCAATACTGCTGTCTTTAATCAGGCTACTTTTCACTTCTATGTCTTCAATACTGAAGATTCAACCCTTTGTTAGAACTACTTCTTTCCAGGTCAGAAGTTATATCTATGATTCTACATTAAGCATCTACTCTCACAAGAAACAGCAAGGCTTGGCAAGATGTCTGCAAAACACAGAACACTCACACAGAAGGGAAAAAGAAGTAATGGATTTTAATAAAGAACATCTTTTACAAGTTGTAATAATCAAGTACTCAGGCACTTCTAAAAGACTCAAGTGACTTTGTACTGGGATACAGGCCATTAGAATTCATTACTGCAAAGGTACCCCGTATGACTTGGAAAAGAGAGGAACAAAAAAAGCCATGTTTAAATAATGAAAGGGAACATCTTTGTCTCTTTCCTTTCCAAATTGAAGAATCATTCCTTAGTTGGTGCAAACCAGCTATGACCCTAAGTCTGTGTCAGCCTTCTGAGAGCTGAATGAAGGTCCAAAGAAGCTGGGTTCAAATTAAGATCACAAAACTGGCCTGATCCTCATACTTCCTAACCTAAAGAGTTCACAAACACAAGATGTGACAAACTGCAAATAAGGGGACACCATTTACTGACGCATCATTAGTAAGTGGATGTTCTCTTCTCACTAGCAGCAGTTTTTGAATGGTTTGTCCTGCGGACAATATACTGCAAACTTTAACCTCAGTGTGACAAAATGAGTCACAGGTATGCAGGGAAGTCCCAATAAAAGTAAATGGAAAATAGTTTGATTCGAAGAAATAGCCGTCTTTCACATACTGCAGAACTGCAAATCCCCAGCCCGTGATACAGTTCCATACAGACTGAATAGGCAAGTCTTACACATTGCCTGTTCTACTCATCTAATAACATCTTCATTGTGAACAACCACGCTTCATCAGCCACATCTCTTGATCCCAAAGGACTGGAACATCCAAAGGAATGCCATATACTGCTAGAAACCACACATGTAAATAGAACATAATAGCAACCGCTATGTAAGAGACAAGAAAAACAGAACTCCTCTGCATACGTGGTCCAGCTGATGCTGTGAAGACTAGTGTTCTAAAAATCAATAAAGACCTTTCTTTTGTTACCAAACACCAGTATATGCAACGCAACTGAGCCATGTAACCTGTGAGACACACGGGATAAGCACTCTGAATTCTGTGCTCATATGAATGATTCAGGTCCCCCTTCCCACCGAGAGCAGAAGAAGCACAAACCCCTGAGCGGACACCTGAAGCCTACTTCTGTGGACTTCATGTACATCTCCAAAGACCTGCTGCCAGCTGCAGATTCTCTTCAATCAATAATCTAAACTTCAGGTTCTTTTGATCTACGTCTCACTAGAGGTGAGGAATATATCGCATGGAAGTATGTTCTAGAGATAGCCTCCACTACCAACTGAAGAGAGTAGAAGTAGATTTCAGGACAACTCAACACAAAAAATCCAGGAATGTCGTATGTTTCATTGGATTGTGTACATTTTTGGACTCTGCTCCAAAGAACCAGATGTTTGGTTTCAAAAAAATATCCATTAAGCTTCAAACTGGTTACTGAAATGAACAGCAGTTCTAATTCAGATGTGTTTGTAAACGGAGAGGTTATGCTGAAAGATATACAGGCGTTTAAAAATGCTGTATATATTTGTGCCTGACTATCTGTATGTAAACTGGCCTCAAGTGTTATGCTTTGATTAATCCCTAAAAGACTAAAGTTCAGAACTAAAGACAATTTACAGTACCAGCAACCACAGAAATCATGTAGGAAAAAAGGTTTACCTATGGGAAATACAGTTATTTCTTTAAAACTGGGGCTTTAGCTCACACATCATTCCTTCTGGGATGTCACTCTTTTCTAAGGACAAGGATCATAGGATCATAGAATAGTCTGGGTTGGAAGGGACCTTCAAAGGTCATCTAATCCAACCTCAATGCAATGAGCAGGGACATCTTCAACTAGATCAGGTTGCCCAGAACCACATCCAGCCTGGCCTTGAATGTCTCCAGGGACGGGACATCCACCACCTCAATGGACAACCTGTGCCAGGGTTTTACCACCCTCACTGCAAAAAAATTCTTCCTCATGTCCAGCATGAATCTCCCCTCTTTTGGTTTAAAACCATCATCACCTCTTGTCCTATTGCAACAGGCCCTGCTGAAGTCTCTCCGCATCCTTCTTATAGGCCCATTTCAAGAAGCGAAAGGCTGCAATAAGGCCTCCCCAGACTACTTCCAGGCTGAACAATCCCAACTCTCTCAGCCTTTCCTCACAGGAAGGGTGCTCCATCCATCTGACCATTTCTGTGGCCCTCCTCTGTACCCTCCCCAGCAGGTCCGTGCCTTTCCTGTACTGCGGACTCCAGAGCTGGACACAGTAGACACAGATTTGCTGCAACGATGTCGATACCAATAGAATTATGTAAACAAGTCACAGATAGGGGAAATCAAGTGGCCTTGAAAGACCCAAAGACCCACTAGCAAACAAAACCACACTTTGTCTCTTAAATGAGTAGAACCAGGTTCTGATTGAAAATTACCTCTTCTGGTCTGGGTTTTCTCTAACGAAGTGACCTGGAAATCTGTTCAAATCAAAGCCTTCTTTCATAAGATATAAGTAAAGAAATGCTAAAAAGTGCTTTTAAAATTGCAGTAGATTAGGTAACAAAAATATTCAGCCATATTCATCCTCTCCCAAGGGGAAGTCAAGTGAAACAGAACTCAGCTGAAAACATTTTAAGATAACTCAACATGGAGAACTGTGTAACACAGATTCCTAACGGGATACACATATTACACCTCTTCATCATTGGCGTGCATATAGACCGGGGTTTTAGTGGCTGAAAATTCTTGCCCTGTGATGGGAATCAGTTGCTTTAGCATGGAGTTGTAACATCAGTTATACGACCCTAACGCATAACCATAGCTCCTCTTCATGAATGGATAATTATTTGCCCATTTAACTTTTTCATATAGTTGCAGGTTTGGAACAGCAAAAATTAACGGTTCCGTTTTCCTCTGAGCTGGTGGTAGCGAAAGGCTCGCATTAAGAGAGAGCTGTTGGAACGCTGAATGTTAATTTAATACCAGAAGGGAGCCACTAAAGAAAGACAGAACAGTTTTCCCAGTGTCGAACTTCCTCCTGAGAAAGACTGGCACTGGAGAATGTAGTTTTCTTCCTGAAGACATGTTCGCATGTTTAAAATGAAAGAAAAAAAATTAAAGGAATTGTTGAAGCTGTCTTGGACTGAAAAGTACTCCTGAGGCCAGCACTATGTAAGAAAGATGACTCTAATGAGTCAAAGAATTAAGGCAATGAAAGTGAGATACTGCGACCAGGTTATTGTCCTAAGATCTGATCCTAAGAATGAGGAAGAAAAAGTACCATCGATAACCCTGAAGTCAGTGATTAAAAGGCCCAGAATTTATACAAAATCCTGTAAGGTGGCTGTAATGGAATACAGCATGATTCTCTATTTCCTATTAAAAGACCAAAGGGATGTTTTGAAAAGACCAAGCACCTTTCGTTGGGATGTTTAAACAGACTCTCATGTTTCCAATCCCCTGGTAGAAATTAAAAGTGCCAAAGTTCCAGGTAAATCTTAATAAAACTATGCAATCGAATTAATCTCGTGGTGAACAAGAGAAAGAGAAATACTGTTTTAGGAGTATTATTCAGTCCTTAGAGAAAGAGATTCCCAGAAGACTGATGCCTGAGTACATCGTTAGAGCCAAATAAGACTATCGCAGTATACATCCAGGGGATGCATAACGCACAATACGTGGTCAAGCAACTGTATTGTTCTCATCTTCCTTATCGTAGTATTTGAAAGCTTCAAAATAATACTAGGGCTAAGAAAACACTTTTATGTGCTTTCTACAGAGCAATAAAGCACAGATGAGCCAACATGTTAACACACAAACTGTCAATGAATAGGGACATGAGAATAACCAGGTACCAAATGAGCCACCTAATTCTTCTGCTTTGGAGACCATGCAGGAGGACCTCAGCACTCACAGGGAAGCAAATCTGGAAAGTACCCACTGTGCTATTGTAGTTCCCTCTTCCGTAATCTGGTACTCTGTGCTATCCTAATATGTTGCTAAGCTAGATGTAAACCTGATGACTGCAAAAACGATCTGTTAGCCTACGAAGGATTAAATGAAGCACTGTATTTGAAGGAAGACTGAACAGAGTTCTTCCTAGGGAAAAATTCCATGTTCTGTTGATCCTACAAATCCAAAAGCAACTAAGATTTCATCCAGAGCTTTTAGTATATTCAGCTGTGACAAGACTCAAGGCAGATATGTTTAACAGATCCCATTTTGTTTCTTCTTGTTATCCAGCATCATATGCATGCACAATATAACTTTTTGTACTGTAATCTGTGTATGACTGAGAGACTCAAGAACATATAACTGTCTAACAGGTATGGACAAGAGACAGTGACTTCCTATTTAACTTGATCTAGAAAGCTAAAATCTCACCTTATTTGTGTATGTGCAGCTTACCTGAAATCAGTGAATCTCTCTGTATTTGCTTAGGCTAACAATGTGGCCTAAGATTTACAATGAAATAAGCCTCTAAGTACCTCATCTGAACTGTGCAAAAATACTTTTACTTGATACATTGATCTGATCATTGAATTCCTTCTTAAAGTATTAGACCTTGTCCACACAAATTATCTCATTCTCTCTCCTTGCTTTCACTTGGGTTTTGCTGTTAGCAAACCAAACCTCTCTCCCACCATCTCATACTCGTGTTTCTGGTACAGGAAGCCCAGAGCCACTCTGAAAAACTCACTGCACGCCACAAAGGCTATTCTGAGTGTTCTGACTTGGCTTTAAGCCAGTAAGATTATTTTGCAGGAAACGGACAAAACTGGAACATATTTTCTATTTACACTAATAAAGCCGGTCAGCTGGAATACATTACAGAATTTGCTGGTGCTAAATTAAATTTTCTAGTAACTGCATCACCTGATAGAGGAGCAACATAACTTCTCAATTATAATGGGTTATAATGGAGACCTGTTTCTTTCAGAGTTTATGTCCAAAATGATGACACATGAAACAACTTCAACTCTGCTTTATACTGTACAGCTCGAGATCTTCATCAGGGACTGCAGAGATAGGACAAGGGGTAATGGGTCTAAACTTAAACACGGGAAGTTCACGTTAGATCTAAGGAAGAAGTTCTTTACTGTGAGTGAGGGTGCTGAGGCGCTGGCATAGGCTGTCCTAAGAAGTGGTGAATGCTCCATCCCTGGCAGTGTTCAAGGTCAGGTTGGACAGAGCCTTGGGTGACATGGTCTAGTGTGAGGTGTCCCTGCCATGGGTTGGAACTGGATGGTCTTAAGGTCTTTTCCAACCCAAACCCTTCTATGATCAAGCTCATACTCTTCTGTGGCTGGGAGTAAAATTGCACTCAATTTTAAATTATCTCTAATAAGCAGCATTTGCCACTACACTTGTCAAAATTGCTCTGTTTACCACAACAGTGGAAGTAAGTAGTTTTCAATAACTGACTCATATTTACAGATGTTGAGTTTTAATTATGATATACACTGGTAATTAGACTAAATGTGGAATGCAATACATTTAATAGAAGATCTGATTTTCTGATAAATGAGTGAGACTACTTGAGAAAAAGATGGAACCACTGAGACAGAACACAGGGATTCTGTGTAAGCCTTTTCAGGTATTTCCCACTGCACAAAGGTTTTTTAAATTGTCCAGCTTGATTTCTAATTTTTCTATCTACTTTTATATCTAAAACCTGTTGAATTATTAGAAGAGGTATACTAGTAAAAAAAGGCAGGGGAAAAAAAGCGAGCAAGCCAAGGAAATACTGTTACACAATAAACCTCCAAATACTCAAACCTTGGAAACTATAAACAAGTAAATTCATTGCTCCAACAATAGTTAGGGCCTACAAACACCGATAATCTCAACAATCAGGACTAGCAACCCAAGCTGTTGTATTTTTGTGATGGTGTTTGTGGTCTCTGTTGTGTTGATATCCTAGGTTTTAATTCCCAATTTAATAGCTGAACTTGATTTTATTAAATACCTGCATTATATGTTTTCTCTTTTATGACTTTTGGCTCACAAAGAATGAGCAGAAGTACTTTAAGGTCCCCAGGGACCTGTTCTTACTACACTTAGAACACAACACTGCTATTTCCAACAGCTCGGGGTTGTGGGTTTGGTTTGTTGGGATTTTGGTTTTTCTTTTTTGAAACAATGATCTAAACATAAAATCTCTGTTGCGAGCATGCAGATGACAGAGAGATTTTGAAGTACATGAATAATCAGAGAACTAAAGCAACTTGGCTACTGCTACGGAATAATCCACCAGGTTAAACAACTGCAAACCAACAAAATAAACTGTATACTGACAAGTCGAAAATAACACCTTTGAGACTGAAATACAGCTTAGTGTAAGGAAAGAATAGAAACTAAAGTTTGGAAGGTCTTCATACAACACAACTGCAACCATATAGATTGCAAACCCACAGATAAGCTACTGTTGGATGGGGAAGAAGTACAGCCACAGCAGGATGGCACCATGCCAGAGCCCGACTAACCCTGGCACAATACAGCTCTGAGAGACAATCTGGTCACAAGCAAGTGAAACGAATCTGATATTACACTACCACTGAAAAAGGGTTGCAGATCTCTCTGCTTCTGGCCAGAAGGCAGCTGCAGTGCTCTTCATGGGGACTCGGATCCGCTTGCCGACTCAAACGGAGACAAGAGGAGGGTTCTTTTCCATGGTAGATTTAGTCAGACGAGCAAACTTGATTCACCATGCTACAGCTTGGCCACAAGAGCCAGCGCAGGGGGAAGAATGGGAACGTGTGGCTGTGGCTGGAGGAAAACCCCGGCCC
>NW_009935865.1:0-9654 GCF_000696875.1 Nestor notabilis | reverse complement strand
TCCCTCCCACCAGAACCGCTGCCTCTCCCCACCCCAAAAGCCAGTAAATAGCTACACTGCTTCCAGAACCACATCAAGAACATGCCATACAGCGATGCTTGCAGACAGTCACCATGTGTTTCTAATGTAACACGATGACCAAGAAAAGGGCAAAAAAAGGCAGCAGCAATACAACAATCACTGGTTGTATACAGAGAGCTTCAAGCAAAGATGAAGAGATGGCTACGCCTTTACACGGTGGTAGAAGGCAACCTAATAGTTTTGGCTCCCAAAGCTCAAGACGGAGAGGCAGTTATCACAAGTCTTAAAAAGGAACCTAGTTTTCCAGGCTAAACTTACAACTGCAATGCAATCCTTTTGATTTCCAGGGAGTCTGGATCGCTGTGGAAAAAGGATCGTATGTGTTCTGGTCTGACTGCTTTCAGTTTTCACATTTTATTATTCTTTTTCCATTTCTGGGAGATGGAAAGCAGGAATAAAAGGAAAATTCTTAATTCCTGTAAAATTTTACATATTGGTCACCAACCACCAAAGAATTACCATTTTTAGATAACAGCTCGTGTGCATAGCTTTGCCTACAGCGAGTTATGGTGATTCCCCCACACAAAATCAGATGGGACACACACTGTAGGTCTGACTGACAGGAAGGGAGGGAGGAAACAAATGGGCTCCCTTTCCAGCATGCATGAAGACACACCTGCTGAGATCATCTTAGCAAACTGATCATTCTCTACAGACCTCAGGAACTGATAATGTTCTCGTCTCTGCTGTTTTCAGCTGCTCGAGAAAACAGTTTTAGTTATATAGAGTTGCCAGTCTTAGCACACAGGTAACTGGGTGAAATTTAACAGATGCGACACGCACAATCCCAACGAGACTCAATGGTTTATTGATCCTCCCCAGTTTCAAACATTACGAGAGCCAGACCTGGTGTGCACAGCAGACAGATCTGAATTATGATAAATTCCCAGGTGAAAACAATCGTGGCTAATGACAGTCTTTTTTTAGAGGGAGTGGGGGTGGTTCAAAAAACCCCAAACAAATCAATGCAAAGTAGCATGATTTCCACTTTTACTCGTTTCATTTGACTGAGTATGCAGCCAGATGCATCACACAGAGATTAAGTTCCTTACTGCATGCATGCTGACATGAGTATATGCAGATACGTATACCATCAGGTGGAATTCATAAACCATCGACTGTCCTATGCTTCCTCTAATGACAGTCATTAAAGATCTGAGTCCCAGCCAGAGGCACAGGGGACAACAGAAGACTTCTTCCATTTTTCTCTATATATGTCAGTCTGTTTGGGTTCAACATGTGCAAATAACAAAAAAATAAAGACAATTCACATAAACATTTTGCTTGCTCCTCTTTTTGGTATCACTCGGGCTACGGCTGCTCTCGCACAGACAGTTTCAAGCGTAACAACGTCCTGCTCATAGCAGGAATCCCTAAGGTCTAGTGTAATACATGTAATGAGTAATAATGCAGTCTCCTGCTGTTTCCCGTGTCTCTAGCTGCTATGCTGACCTTCTTGTCTTGATACTGCACATGTCAGCTGGCTCCATTTGCTTCTGGCATTAGCATTAAAATGGCAATCCTTAGAGATTTTGCTACAGCCAGAGCAATGAGAATGCAGATTTTAAAGTCATTTCTTGGGGGGGTTAATTGCATATTTCATATTTTAAAATACAACACTTTGGCAATACGGAGCAAAGCTACAACTTCTTCTCTTTTTTTTCTTTTAACTGTGTTCTTTAAAAAAACAAAAAGTAAAAAGAGATTAAGGATTACATGAAGAAATTTGTGTTGGGAGATGTATTTCTCCATCTCCAGCTCTTGTTGCCAAGACAGCCTGTCTTGGCAGTGCCATTAATGAGACTGTATTGGGGGTTTATCTTAATTGAAGGAATAAATGTTTTTCCTTTCTAAAGTAACTGCCACAGACCTGTAACAATTCCTGTAAACTCTGATCAGATTTTGAAACGAAAGACAAACTAGATTAGTGTAAAAATCTGATCAATAGTTCTAAGATAGGTGGAAGGAACGTAACACTTGACAAACAACAATTTTCAGGTACTGAACTGATTGGTTAATGAGATTTTGCATGGCTATTGCATCTTGGAGGATTCCTATCATGCTATATGCCAAAGTCATAATATATTAAATCTAATTCCTTCTATTGAACTAGACTGTGTTTCCTGAATGTATCGCCTGCCCTTTACCTTGAAACTCGGCAGTAAGGTATTGTCACAACAGGTTTGCATGAGCATATGAAGGTTCAGGGAGAAATAAGATTAAGAAATAGCACACAACACAGCCCATAAAATAAAACCTGTTCTGTTTTAAGATGAAGCTTACTCTTTAAAACTCTGAAATTGAGTTCATGCTTCTAGGTTTTTTCTGGTGAGCGTACATATATAGTAATCTATATATTTGGATTCCTTTTTATATATTTATGATGCATGGAAAATATAGAATCATAGAATGGTTAGGGTTGGAAAGGACTTTAAGATCATCCAGTTCCAACCCCCATATAGAAGGAAATACACTTTGCACCACAAGCTATTAACAATGTAAAGAAATACAACTGTATTGCACTGTATGAATTACTTTTAACATCATCCTGATTATGTTTGCAGTGTTTCAACTTAAAACACCATTGTCCAGTTAAGTATCTAAAAAGGTGAAAAGTTCTAGTAAAAAAAGTATACTTTAATTTGACAAAGAGAAAGATAAAGTTCCATTGCTGAAATCTGTAATTGGACAAATTCAGTCCAGAAAATACAGAGAACACTCCATAGCCAAGGAATGCAGTAGATTCTTCCTCACTTGAAATCTTTTAATTAAGACTCGATGTCTGTCCTAAAGATACGCTCTGGCTCAACCACAAATTCCAGGTTGGATGTGGAAATTACTAAGTGAAATTCTAAGGCCTATGTTATGCAGGAGGTGCACTTCTTGTCTACATTCATACTGAGATGAAAGGCACTCTCAAAGTAAGTAGCACCTAATTTGAGTTCTGTGAATCCTGAAGTCAGCGCGTGTTCTCAGGGGTCAGAAAGAAGGAATGCAGACACACATAGATTGCAGGCTTTTTCTTCCAAATTAAGAGGGTAATTTACCTTTTTGGTATGACACCACTTTTCTAACTATACCAGTAGTATCTATGCTCTAGAAAATATGCCAGTGCATTAGAAAAACTCAAGTATTCACAGTATTTTTTTTAAACAGGAATATTACTTATTTAACTGATTTGTCATCGTGTCATAAGGACACCAGTCAGCTTAGCACTCTACAGTACTGTGGGACAGCTCAGAGTAATACTCCTACCATTAAAGATCAAGGGATTTTTACCACTTTACATACCTAGTAGGACGTATGCATTTTCCTTCCTATTAACACACAATAGAACTGAACTAGATTCCTAATAAACGCACACGAAACAGTTTCTGTGATGTGATATAAGGATTTTATAATCTCTACTATACAGAGCTGAGTTGCACTCAGTAACTCTGAAGTATCTCAACAAACTGATGAGAACTTAAGGACAGCAATAAAAACTGCACTTAGAGCACTGAGAGGAACAGCTCATGGGGATGTATGCAGACATGCCAACTATTCCCTTCACTACAACATGAAATGGATCTATCATGAAAACCATCTCTGGGTATCAAGGGCAGAAAAGAGAAGGTCTGCTCAGACTGCACAAGTCTTTATTTACACCGATAGCCACGCTGAGCTTTGAACTTTAAACTGGCACAAAGAACCTGCATGTGTTATTGCACACTGGCTCTGGAGCACGGAGCCCCCCGGGCGCTGCAAGGCCAGGAGCGAGCCAGGCTGGGCTGACTCAGCGCTACGTGCTGGGTAAAGAGATGCCCTGAAATCCACGGGGTTGCACAACCCTTCCCTCCCCTTCCACTCCAGTGCCTGTTATTAGTGGGCTGGCACCTGGCAGGCAGCTCATCCTTATTCACTTCCCAGAAGGATGCGGAGCCTGGATAAGCAGCACCAGCCGTACAGGGAAAGGCGGGCTGCTTCAGAGGGGACCCTGCCTGTGTAATGAGCAGCGCCCTGGAAACAAACAGCTCAGGATAACCTGTTCTCCCAGGTTAACTTCCCACGCTGCTTGCCAGCCTCCATAGCAGTGACAAGCGCTCATCTGCATCCGAGACACTGCAGCCCAGAAACCCTCCTTTCCACCCTATCCATCCAGTTTTTTTCCTGGCTGCTTAGTGTATCAACCGATTAATACTTACTGCATTAACTTTTTGATATATATACACTGGAGCACAGAGAAAGGAATCCTGCTGCCTGAAGAAAAGAATTGGAGAGAGAAAGAATGAAGTTTAGGGCTGCCAGTGCCTGCAAGTCCTCTGCCCTGGCACAACCCGTGTGGACATGCCATCAGTATAAGCCTGTCTATGCTCAGCACTGGCAGCCCCCCCCAAAGCAGGCTTTCAGTCCATGGGAACTGCCTTGCTAGGTAGGGACCACGGGCTGTGTGTTGTACTTTGCAGCTCTAAAGGGCTCTGTTGGAATATGGTCATTCTCCAAATTGTCTCGTTTACATACAAGGAAGAGAATCAAATAAACCACAGCAAATAGGAAAAAAAATAAAGGGGGTGGGGAATGAGACTACCAAATAATGGTCAATTATCTTGTGGAAAGCTGCTCCAGTGCCCCAACAGTTAAGTAATTTAAACGTTAATTTAATTATTCTCCTTTGGGAAGTAACTGCATTGGTGATGGGATGATCTAAAGTTTCTCTCCTCTGTGAGCCTTTGGAAGGCAAAGCACTTCATTTTAAAATGCTTACTTGCCAGAGCTATGACATTATCGCCTCTGATCATTCTTACAATACCAGCACCACTTCCCTTTTCCTCCTCAACTTTCAACTAAGATGTCAAAGCTGCAATTTTCATCAATGAATAAAAATGCAATGCATTTTGAAATGGCAGCATTACTCATTAACTTCACAGACTCCCTTATCTACCACTGAATGACCAACCCTGAGCTGTCTAACTGAGATTTCCTTAGGGAGTTGCTCTGCTATCAGCTGAAGTAGCAGAAGTCTTTGAAGTCATTCTCTTGTAACATCAAGTTAAAAAGAAAACACTGCCTCCGAGGAATTCTAATTACAGTATTTCATTTCCAGGAACATAGTTTTATACTGACCCAAGAGTTCAAGGTACACACATCTTTTTCTTGCCACGATGATAAACTAATACAGCAAAATACGTATTTTAAATGTTTTCCATGCCAGAAGGTTTAAAACATGTGGGTAAAAAGAAAAAAAAAAAATTAAAAAAATCAAGGTCAGAAATTATCTCCAATAAAACAAATTAAACTGTAATGAGGATTAAAAACCAGGTCATTCATCTGCTTTGCAGTTCTATTTACAGTGTGCCTACATAGACTGTTTACTAAATTGCGTCTACAGAATAATGGGAGTGTAAAAGAATACAATAAAATCAGTAACAAGGAGAATGTCAACAGTTTGGGGTGCAGTTTTTATTGCAAAAAAATGCAATACAGCTAAATAGGGTTTATAATGTTTTATTTCTTCATGAAAGGCTATTTTACCCTTAACCTATATTTATAATGGAACACGTCTCTCTCACTAAAATCTACGTACTTGAATTTGGTAGTTTGTAAAACATTTTCGTATCTTGCCCTTCTGGAGGCCTCCATCAAGGCAGTCACAAAGCCATGACTTTGTGTGGACAGCTTCTAGGGCCCAAACCCAAAAATACCCTGAGAAAACAATACCGCTGTTTGGAGGATTTTGCCCACCTACTTTAAAGCCAGCGATTTGGTGACGTGCGCTTCACAACCCATTTTATGAATATGGCCCAAATACAAAGCAGACTGAACTAAGCCTACACTAGTTTACATTGTTTGTGTTACAAGGCTGCGTTCTAATTTTTCTACAGGGAGCACTTAGTGCTAAATTATAAAGCCATAATTTTTTACATTAAAATCCTACTGGGAACTGATAGAACCTGAGTATTACAGAGGCAGCATGCCTAACTGATTAATTATACCAACTTAAGAATTCCAACTTAACCGTCAGGGAAATGCACATTTCACTGCATTTTTAATCCTGTATTAATCTACAGGATTTCAATTTACCCAGACAGTCAAATTAAACATTTTGGAACAGCGAAGTGATATATCTTAACTTCGTGTTAAAGACATTGCTATGAAAGCTTAAGTATTCATTAGGAATTCAGGTGCAATAAAAAGGACTCATTAATTGAAAAGCAGAAGATAGTTGGTTTTGCTACTTTGTGGGTGCAGTTAAAGAAACCAACAGGAGGCAATGGGATGAGCTTAATTATAGTTAGTTTGACACCTAGTTTAAATGGTGCATTCTACTGAACAAACCCAGCTGCCCAGAAATTCTGCCTCACTCCCACTACGCTTCTGGTCTTGCAACTTGCATCAACCTGAGCATAACAAGAAGTCATTTTTGTTTCTGTAAGATTAGGGACAGAACTCTTTCTTGTCCCACTGGGCAAAATGGGGCGTTGGGTATCAGCGGGTGTCCTTTTCTAACAACGTCACGTGTAAAAGACCTACGAGACAGCACTGCAGAACCTGTGCCACAGAGCAAACAATGTTAGAGGCAGACAATGGAGGGAAAAGAAAACGGGAAACATTTAGGAATATCTATTTCTGAAAGCATTTTCCTACACACATCTTCATGGACCCAGGTGAAAATGGCCCACTAATCAAAGTCTTCAGATATTCTGACTTGAGCAGGTGGCAGTATTTACCAGCTATGACATTCATATTATCTAGATATGCTCATGAGTATTTAGGAACCTGATAACTAACAAAACATGTAATATTTCATAAAGGAATAGCAGAAGGAAGACTAACATCAACAGGAAATTTCCATCAGCTTTATAATAACAATAGCCCCTTTCATTTAACTCCCCCAAAATCCCTGCCCACACCACTCTCTCAGCTAAAGAATTCATTAAATATATCCATATTGAATCCAACTTTGTCATAAGTTCAAACACCTTGGTTGTCTCCTGAAACTCCTGCAATACTTTCATCAATTAGTCTGGCAGAGTTTTAGCTGGATATTGTGCTTTGCCATCATCACACTTCAGAAAAGATGTCAGTTAACTCTACAAGAGTTAAAAAGAGACCAGAAAAGGATAATTAGAAAGTCTAGAGGTGTCAAGCAACAAGAATGCAAGTGAGAATGGATAAAACTGAAAGGGAGACATGATAACAGTCCTTGTTTATGTAAAAATTCCTCTCCTGTAACTTAGTAATATATCAGACACATATCAGCTTCTTAAACACTGCTGGGAAGTTTTACTTGGACATAGGTATCTACTGTGAGATTTGTGAGCAGACTGGATGTGAATGGTTGAAAAATGGTTATCTTACATCTCCTGCATCCCATTACAAAGCATGTCTCCTCTGGCTTGCACACAAAATATGAAGAGCAAGATTACTGTACAGTCAAAGTTATGTTGGATGACATCCTCAAGTGTCAAAACTCCTGCTTTTAATTTGCTTCATTTTAATACCTCAAACTCTCTGTCAGGATGACAACAGGATGATCCCTTGAGGCTTGTTCTTTCTGGAGGTATGGATTAGAAGAATTATCTGAAAAATCTTGATCCAAAAATGCTGCTATTTCAGCACTGTTATTGTGTAATGCAAAACCGGTGACTTCTGTGCTGTTTTCTTTAAGTGATGTTCATATCTTCACTTTGAATCACAAACCGAAGAGAGTTACCTAAACCCTCATTTTATTTAACAAACAAGCCATTGATAGAGACGGTCCCGACTTCCATGAACTGCATCCCACAATTCTCTGCAATGACTCCGAGCAAACTTGGTTTTGTCTGTCATGACAGTATCTGGAGACGGGAAGCTGATTTTGTTTCTTCTTTTCACTCATTTTCTTAAATTAATTCTGGATGAACATGGAGTTATGGCAGCAAGTTAACAGATGTTAAAAGCTAATTTCAGAGGTTTCACAATAGTTTGCAATATCACTGTATTGAAAGGTTTAACAAGTTTTATGTGCAGAGATATGTAACACGACAGACTGGAGGGGTGAGAATTCCAAAGACTTGCTTCACGTTACTAGTCACTATCACAGTGAATAAATCTTTCAATTTCAGATTTGCATGTGCGTGTACGTGACTACAAAGTCCCAGAACATTAGTAGTATGATGATGGAAAAACACAAGACTTGACAAATATATCCAAATGGACAATATTTATGTACATGGTAGAGTCAGTTACCTGATGAAGCTAGCTTTTGATAAATGTAACTCCCTACTCGGATTCGGAGGGCTACTCCTATGAGGCGCTACTGCACTCAAACACAACATGTGTTTTTATTTGGCATTTTCTTACTGCTAATATGTAATGAAAATGAATTCATAAGAATAACCAAGTCAAGTACAGTATTTGCTGTACTACCCTTTCCGTAAGAGGGGTAAGAGAAACACTCATTTTGCCTGATGCATAAGTCAAAGGCACTTCAATGGTAAACGCACTACAAAAACATATGCAAGGCAGAACTGTTCAATGTTGGAGTTTTAAAATATTGCCATGCTGCAGGGAATGTTTCTATCCTACAGGATGCTGTCTGGAAGAACAAGTTCCTACACAGTTCTTACCTATTATACCTGCAGGACATAACGAGATTTGAAAGATTCAGCGTTGTGTGAGTGATGCTTTTAAACAGAAACAGCTTTCCTAAAGAAGCAAGGTTTATATGGATAGATTGCCTATCTGTCTGCTTCCCTGTCTCCTCCTAATATCCTTGTGGAATACGATTGCTTTCAACCAAATTTCACATCAGGCTACGGTCTCTCAGATAATTACACTCCTACAAGTGAAAACGAGCACTAGAGCCAGAAAAGTCTAAACCGGTGTTTCCAGCAAGAGAAGGCAATGAAAGCTCTTAGGCAATAGTTGGCTCAGCAATCAGCATAAACACCCATTAACCACAGTAGCCTCATGGCTTACCTGAGCATCACGGACAACACAGAAATCAAGTGGGCTTACATGCGTACCTATCCGTGTGCTGAGAAAGAATCAGGAAACACCCATCCAAACTAGTTTTTCTCCTCTTTGAACAGTATTTTTGCCTTTGACCCCCTGCAGATTTGGGGGTTTAACAGCAGAATTATAGCTATCAGGACAGAGCACTCCAGTGTGCAACCCCAAGTTTTCCATGATGCTTCTCTATAGCTACCATGGAGAGGCAGAAAATACCTCTGCCACTTCTTTTCCCAGACCCTTCCTCATTACTGTAAGAAGCTCAGCTCCTCAAACAGTGACAGAACTACAGCAAATGGAAGGTACCATTATATAAGATATTCCTGACATTTCACAAACATCATCAAACCAATACAACAGTAAAAACATTTTGGGTTTAATGCTTTAACTGCTTTGTGTTATTCATGTGCTGTAAATGATTCTGAGTTTCAATGAGCAAATAAAATGAGAAAAGGAATGGACAACAGGGAAAATTTGTGTCCCTTTTGATGCAATTATACATATAACAGTCCACATGTACCTGTGCCAGTCTTCCGTTTCTCCTAATTAAACGTAATAAATCAGGAGTTTACCCCTGTGGTTTTTGGGGTGTTTGTTTTT